>NW_015542447.1:198238-213876 GCF_001515605.1 Sinocyclocheilus anshuiensis
GTGTGAGATCATTTCTTTTCTACATTGCATTTGTGCTCTAGTACCAGGCCTTCATTTCGGTGTGAAAATTTTCAGATTTATGCCGGATTTATTTCCCATTAATTTCAATGCGGTGTCATATTGACCCCAAAGGCAAGATTTGTAAACATTTTTTTTTACATACCTTCAGAACAACCGAATCAAGCCCAGTTTTTTTTTATGTGAATATAGATAGATAATGTAGAAAAGTCACAAAATCTTATTCCGCGGAGATGATGGGAACTATTTTTTTTTTAACTAAGGAAAAGTTGATTGGAGTTGACAAGGACAGATTGAGGGTTAACTAATGATTCATAGCGTGCAGTTATTATAAAGTGTTACCCATTTGGGTATTTATTTTTTCACTAGGGACTACAGTTCATTTTACAGCTGGTGAGCAGGCACTTATTCAGTATGACATAGTTGATATTAACATTCCTATAGCATCAACAGCATGACACAGCACCAAGTTCCCTTGAAAGGGAACATATGCATACAACTGGAAAGGGAATGAGATGCTGCATTGTGTTGCCAACTTCAATCATGCCTGTGCATCTTCCGTCAGACAATTTGAAATTGATAAGATTTTACAGTGGGGTCTCTTTTAAAGTATGACTTCATCAGTGATGTTATATTACTGCCATAGCCAGTCAAGACGTCAACACGTGCCTCAAATATTGTATAGAGCAGTTTTTGTAATACACCATCAAACAACATCTTTAGTCTCTTCACTGACTACCTCCGCAACTTTCTGCCATATTCACCAAGTGATAGTGATCAAATAATATGTAAAATCTTTGAAGTGAATACCAACAGCACGGAATTATGATGAATGTCAATCTAGAGGGATGTAAATTCTGTGAATTCCGTTTTGGCTGTTCAGACTGTGGTCGTGTTGCAAAACATCTGACCTAAATCAGATTTAGTACCACATATGTGACCCTGGACCCCAAAACCAGTCACAAGAACCATTGGGAAGCTGAATAAATAAGCTTTCCATTGATGTATGGTTTGTTAGGATAGGACAGTATTAGGCCGAGATACAATAATTTGAAAATCTGGAATCTGAGGGTGCAAAAAAAATCAAAATATTGATAAAATCGCCTTTAAAGTTGTCCAAATGAAGTTCTTAGCCATGCATCTTACTAATCAAAAATTAAGTTTTGATATATTTACGTTTGGAAATGTACAAAATATCTTCATGGAACAAGAACTTAATATCCTAATGATTTTTGGCATCAAAGAAAAATTGATAATTTTGAGCCATACAATGTATTGTTGGCTATTACTACAAATATACCCCAGCGACTTAAGACTGCTTTTGTGCTCCAGGGTCACATATGGAATCAAAAGATCAGATTCCATGTGGTTTGTGCTGTTCACACTGACATGAAACTAAATGATCTGAGTCACATATGAGCATAAAAATCGGATTTGGGTCACATTTTTCTGTAGTATGAACGTAGCCTTTGTGGCCAGCTTCACAACCACATTTCACTTTATGATGAATGAATGAATAATTGAATGAATGGATGGATGATTGAATGAATGAATGAATGAATGAATGAATGAATAATTGATTGATTGATTGATTGATTGATTGATTACAGATCAATATCATTGGCTCCTCTGTCATGTGACTTAACGTCACAAAGTCATCACATAAAAATCAGGGTTTGAATGAATGGATGGATGATTGAATGAATGAATGAATGAATTAATGAATAATTGATTGATTGATTGATTGATTGATTGATTGATTGATTACAGATCAATATCATTGGCTCCTCTGTCATGTGACTTAACGTCACAAAGTCATCACATAAAAATCAGGGTTATATGTTATTTGATCTGGGTTCTGTTCACATGAGTTGTTCAATGTGTCCTGTGTATTGTACAGAAGAAATAAAATTGTATGATTTGGACCAGCATGAGGGTAAGTAGATGATGACAGAACTTTCATTTTTGGGTGAACTATCCCTTTAAGGCATTTCAGAGGTGCTTGAAAGAATTTAAAAGATGGATTTATAAAGAATCAAATGCATAGCCTCCATACTGCACAATTACAGAAATGAGATTTTCATGTACGTCATAAATGTCATACAGCAGAAGAGATGTGAGGCAGAGAGCAGCTTATGTGCTGAATTCCCACTGGTGTGCTTCCTGTAATCTGTTATTTTTGATGGCAGGTGGAGACCATAGTCTGTGTTGAGGTACATTCGTTTTAACACCCTCAACTATATTTTGACACAGCTGACAGTTTTGCTTAATAGGGCTGTCAACTTTAGCAGAGCTAAGTAGGGGATATTTTCAGTTTCCCTTTCTCCATTACCATACCACATATGTCACGTGAGATTTTTTGCTAAATTTTTGATTTGATAAATTGGTAACACTTTATTACAGGGACCAATTCTCACTATTAACTAGTTGCATATTAGCATGCCTATTATTAACATATTGGCTGTTTATTAGTGCTTATAAAACACATATTCTGCATGACCATATTCTACATCCCTAATCCTAATCAATACCTAACCTTAACAACTACCTTACTAACTATTAACAAGCAGCAAATTAGGAGTTTAATGAGGCAAAAGTCATAGTTAATGGATTGTTAATGCCGAGAATTGGACCTTAAAGTGTCACCGATAAATTTGTGCTAGCAGGTGAACACTTGTGTCCATCAATCACAAGAGTGGTGCTGCTGCTGGATAAAGATGTAGAGTAAGATCATCAAACTGCTCTGTCAGTGGATGTAAAGAAAATGCACTTCCAAAACCTTTGCATAGCCTTCCTAAAGATGCATGGCTAAAGTTTATTTTTAATGGCATGCCTGTGCGACTGAAAGATAAAGTTTTTTGTTTGTTCTTCACATTTCTTGTGAATTATTCTAAACCTGCTGCTGTTTATTCAAAATATATTTTTAACTGAAAGATACGGCAGTGCTAAGCATTTTGTACTCAGACGCAACATAGGTAAGTATATAGTATAATTCTGACAATTTTACCATCAGTCCAGGGACTGCAGATGCAAAATAGCCTTCTGGCTAATTCTGGCACATTTTACATTTATGTATTATAGATGTGCATTGTCCCTGTCAAATAAACCTGAAATAAAATAAAATAAGTAAGTCCATTTATTATAAATCTTACAGTGTATGTCAACAGCATATCATTGTTTGAGTGTTTCTAATCAAATCGATATATACCTGGATCAGAAATATTTGCTTAAGCTGAATGTTTAATCATTTTTTTATTATGCGACATATTTCATAATAGATTTTATTATAGTTTCTACTGTTGCTATTATTAACCCTACACACAATGTGTAACTAGGGTTTTACTGTCTTTGTCTCTAAGGAAATTTGTTAACAGTAATCTGTATATAGATATTTGGTTACATTTATGTTGTTTTCCCAGTTGTTAATCTCAAATGACTCTGGTTCAAACATTTACAGCTTTATCACAGCACTTGCCATCTTGAGTTTCAAAACGCACAGACACAACGCCACTTGAAATGGGCTGTTTTTCACAAAGAGTGAAAATGAGAATGGAAAATTATAATTTTACAAATATTGGATCTTGGAATTTTTTTAAGTTCTTTCAGCATCTCATCTCTCTTAGTTTCAGTTGTACCCCACTTTTGTACAACCACAGTTGTCCTTCCTTGATCCTTCCCTGTTCATGTAATATCCAAAACTCATGCTACAGTTATCTGTTTCACATTCTTTTTCATTCTAATTTGTCATTTTTGACATTGCCAAAAAATTTATGTAGCCTACATACTAAAATGTTCTCAGCTGTTTGGGTGCAAAACATTAATACAGGACAAACCGGATGTTAATTAAACACAAAACACAATTCTGTTATTCTGAAATTCTGAATTTGCTCAATAGAAATTGTTGAACGTAGCCTAGACTATATTTAAAAGAGATGTTTGAGTGCAGTGTTTAGTGGAGGTAACTGTATGCAGGTGAAGACATCGCCAACACCCATGTTTGAGAGAAAGGATATTTCGAACAAGAATATAATCAATATGGTTAAATGAGACAGAGATTGTGTCGATGTCATCTGCCCACTGAAAATTGGCATCAGCACTAATTTCACTGTGTTCGGACAACAGGTACTAAACAAGTACATTCTTAGTGAATTTGTCCTTTCCTCTTGCAGCCCTGCGTAAAAACACATTAAAAAGGTGCTATTAAGTGTCAGTTGTTTCAATATATTTTTGAGGGTGTTACAAAGATGTAGAAGGATGCTTGTATATATGCTGCTAGTGTGCACCTCAACACAGACTCTGGTCTCCACCTGCCAACAGAAATAACGCAGATTAAACACACCAGTGGGAATTCAGCACATAAGCTGCTCTCTGCCTCACATCTCTGCTGTCGTATGACATTTACTACGCCCATGAAAATCTTATTTCTGTAATTGTGCAGTGTGGAAGCACCGAATTAAGCCTTACCCTGCTAGGAAAAGAGAAAATCCCCAGCAGGAAGAATGATTTACTCAGAAACTTCTCTAGCATAAATATTTATGGATGAGGAGAAAAGAAGGAAGATATTTTTTACACAGAGTGGTGTTTGCCCATGCAAAAGTTACCACAACACTAAGGTGCTGTGGGTGTTTGCCAGAGCTTTGCTGGGTGGTTATTAAAGAGCTGCTATGACATTGCTATATGGTTGATAAGGAATTCAGTGTGTTTGCTATGGCATTGGCTAGGTGGTTGTTAGCACATTTCTATGGTGTTCTGGTAGGTTGCTACTTCTGGACATTGCTGGAGTGTTTCGTGTGGTCTCAGATGAAAAGGCTCCTCACTTATAAAAGTCACAGTTCATCTCTCCTCAATAAACTGCATGATTCGAGGTACCATGCATGTAACTCCTCCCACACCATTTGTGTCAACGACAAGAAAAATGTAATACTTAGGATTTGGGGTTTCTTCAAATCATTAACGCTTCTGACCACTAGTTAGATTATCTGGTTGCCTGTGGCCATTCGCAAGTTCGAGGCTTTGACATTGGCCTTCAGGACTATCACTGGAACTGCACCCTCCTACCTCAATACACTTTTATTCTATCTATTCCATCTTATTTTGTTATATTTTTTCTTCTGTCTATGTTCAGTCCTGCCATTTCCAGTCAAAATGTAAAATTTCATGTTTTGAAAAAAAGTCAAGAAGTTTGTATCAATTGATTGCTCATTTAACATTTCTAGCATTATAAATGTCAGATATTTATTGTTTAGAGATGGCCTATATCTTACCTAGAACGTAACATTTTGACCCTTATGGCTGAAGCATTGTGCTGGAATTTGCACAACAGTAAAGACCACCTTACAGCTTTATCACTAATTGTTTACATTTTCAGTCTGGGGCAGTCAACAAGTGCTTCTTTCTGTCCATCATGTTCTTCTTTGCATTGTTAACATCACGAGCACTGCGTTTTGAAGAGACGGAGAGTGAATTCACTTTAATTTATGAATTTCTATGATTTTAATTTTATTTTACTACACTATTAATGTTTATGTGTATGTGTTTATAATTTAAAATAAAAAGTATACAATTAAACAATCATTTTAAAGTGATATTTTGGGTTCCCTAATGTCCTGGTGGGCCCATATGCTTGGTATACTCTGCACACCCCATAACGGCGTCTCTGATACTTGATATTATGCACTGCAAATAGCGTGGCTCTTATGATAAATATTAGTCTGTGATGTTCCTCATTTGCAAGTCACTATAGATAAAAGCATCTGCTAAAAGAATACATGTAAATACAGGCAATGCAAATAGTGATGCTTGATTTAGCAAATGAGAGTGAAGAACAAAGAGAAAAAACACAAGTACTGGTCACCTCCTGCCCTCAATGAAACGTTGCCGGGTAACATATAGTTTCCATGCATTGCTCTCAGTGAAATCGCATGCGTATAATCAGCTCTCTGCTGTATGTCATTTTCCTGCATGGTTATTTCCATGAGGATTGGCGAGAGGAGCGGCATCAGGCAGCGAGAGCGCTGGAACAGATTATGAAGCTGAGGAAGTGCTCTGCAAAAAGCAGATAAGAAGACGTTCACTTGCTCTGCTGCCAGCCAGAAACTCAACAAACAGCCAAAACCAGGAGAGCGTGCACAGACCGTCTCTGAGGAGGATTCACCCTTCAGCAGCCTTCAGTGTTTATTTATTTATTTTCTGCTTCAAATGTCTGACTTCACCATATCATCACTAGAGGCAAAATCAGAGCAGGAAGATTTCAATGTAAAGCAGCACCACTGGGTTCATATTCACGGTTAATAAAACCTCACCGCAACTACACGTCTGATGTCAGTGAGTTCATAGTGGAGCTAATTCAAGATATTGCTGTTATGCTTTATGCCTATAAGACATTTGGAGACGCTGTCCATTTAGGATGTGCAGTGGACTTTACGGACTTTATCAATATTAGAAGTTGTGAATTAGTAAAGCTAATGTTAAAGGGGTCATCGGATGCCCATTTTCCACAAGTTGATATGATTCTTTAGGGTCTTAATGAAAAGTCTATAACATGCTTTGGTTAAAATTTCTCAATGGTTATTTTTTACCGCACCTCTATTCCATGGGGTGACAAGCTGTTCTCTGAGGGCTGTAAACTTTGGCCGCATTTAGCTGCGGAACTTGCCAACTAGCACGTTATTAGGAATGGTGATTTGCAAAGATTCATTAAAAAAACTTATACTCCCCTGCTGAAAAATCCAGCATAAACCAGCATGGATTCCAAGCTGCTTATACTCCCCTGCTGAAAAATCCAGCATAAACCAGCATGGATTCCAGGCTGGTCGATTCTGGTATAGTGCTGGTTTATGCTGGTTAGTTCTGGTATAGTGCTGGTTTAGGCTGGTATAGTGCTAGTCTAGCTGGTGGACCAGCATATCCATGCAGTTCTCAAGCAAAATGGAGCTGGTGATGCTGGTTCACCAGCATGGGCTTTGTAGGGTTGAGTGTCAGTAGGTCAGGTGTCTGTACACAAGAAATTTTGGGGGGACAAACATAGTTTTTGCTTGCATATTTCTCTATTTAACACATTAATGATGTAAAGGAAAAACAATATAAGGGTAAAACATATGATTTATTGAATTATATTATAACTTTGTAATTTCTTTTGCTCCCTCTGCTGAAAGTAGAACGTCTCGGTTACGTATGGTAACCCTCGTTCCCTGAAGGAGGGAACGGAGACGTCACGTCGGATGACCGACGAATTGGGATCTCGCTTAGAGAGACCAATCTACTTCGAGTGTAAAAACTCCGAGATGGTCATACCCCCGCAATGGGAGCATGAGTCATCCACGAAAGCCACCTCAGCGTGCTTCGTGCCCAGACACGAGAGGCAGCGATCGTGACCATCACCCGGCGCCAGGTAACGACCGCACCCAGAAACACACGGATGGTACGACATCTTTAAAATGACGTTCCACCCGTGAAGCTCTTTTAGATGGAAATTGCTCTTTTAGTGTGCTGAAGCGCACAGGGGAGATGGCCATCTGCAACACACACAGGGGTAGTGCAGCCTGTTGTGTGCAACCCACTCGACACGGGAAAACCACCGCCGCTGAAGCGCCGTACCACCAGCACGAGAGCCCACGAAGAGCGTGCTTGACTGTAGTTTTCACTACCGTAGACTTAGGTCAGGAACAGAACGATAGAACCGCTCGGCTCCGAAGCGAAAAGCTGAATATGCGCTGCATCTGCTGCCTACTTATACTCACGCTGTGATCAGCAGCAGCTGGATGCAATAATTGCATGCCAATGTGCATTGGCTCGTTTAGTTTACACTCGAAGTAGATTGGACTCTCTAAGCGAGATCCCAATTTGTCGGTCATCCGACATGACGTCGAGAGTGACCGACTGAAAGGGAACTGAACATTTTAATTGCTTAAGTTATGATTACATTGTTAATCAATGTCACATGGTAAACTGGTAAAACGTTTCAAAGCATCAAGGGAATGATCTCCTGTTTCATAGGATCTGTACATAAATCAGTTAAAAAGAGCTTTTGTACACTGGATAACAGGGGTTATGAGAAGAGCTCTTTCAATGGTACAGTTAATAACTTCATAATGAAAGTTCAAAACTGAAAGTTGTTTTTAAAGATTTTCATATTTATCTGGGAAGTCACATATGTCCAAATCCAGCTGTCAGTCACAGATTTCAAAAAGTGCACATAGAAATGTATAGTAAGTGTGTGCATAGTAAGGTATGTCAGTGCAGTCAGGGCCATGAAATATTATTGAAAATAATGATAGCGTGCACTTTTAACAATTGCTGAAACAGTTAATTTAACCAAAATAAATGGCCAAGTGCCCAACTAGATGGAACACCATACTAGTAACATACTTTAGCAACCTTTGTGGTTGTTGGTTTTTACAGTGTAAACACGTAACCAGCAACATGTGTTTTTCTTTAATAAATCATTTATTTGGAACATTTTATTGGTCTTTAACTACAAACCCTAACCAATTTCAAAAGAAATGGTGTATCTAACACATACGCAAGTTTTGTTGTGGTCTTGCTGGGATCATACCAGCACCCAAAAGACAACAAATGCTGGTCCACCAGCACACCAGCATTCCAAACTGGTCCCAGCATGCAAAACATACCTTATGCTGGTCCACCAGCACACCTAACTGCTACGAACATAGACTGCTATGTTCATTATTACATCCAACAACAGAGCACCTCAATCGCTTATGAGATATTCTTGTCTACACCTGCTCCAACGTCGAAACAATGGCAGCTGTTTACAGCTCACTCAGGACGGGTCTGTGATAAAACACCGGTGACCCCTTTAAAACCTTCATGAAGTGACAAAAATACTTGGTTCAAGACTAAAATTACTGGTTACAATTTATTTCAATAGTCCATCTCTGCAATAGTTAGTAGACGTTCTGCTAACTACAAGTAACTTTACAAGTATGTCAACTAACTCTCATTAGAGTATTAGTATACTGTCAGGTTAGGGTTGGGCGGGCAATATGGCAAAAAATATATTTATATCACCATGAAAATCTTTAATATAAGGTGATATTGATAATTAGATATATACATTTCTCATTTTTATTTATTTCAAGTTTAAAGGCAGATTTTTGTTCCTAAGTGAAACTTGTAGAAACCAGACTGTTAATTGTGTTTTTTTTAAACTACTCTATGGTTAGAAAATTATAAACACGTTTTTTTAATTCTTTACACTTTTCCAGTTATTTTTCCTTAGCACAATAAATATTGTAATATAAAAATTAATTTCTTAGTTTCTGCATGTTCTAAAGAGTGATATTGTTTCAAATCATGAAACAGGTTTGTGTTGCCTGATTTTGATGACGCATATCTTCAGTACAGTTTGCAGTGCAGGCTGCAATATTAATAATATTATAATTTTTTGTCTCTTATAAATGACAGTAGGCTTGAGTTAGGATGCAGAGGTAAATGCTTGTTTTCAAAAACAGTAGCATCTGTAAATGTATATGGTGAAATTTAATTATTCTGACTTTTTGAGTTTTATTCAAATTAACCATTGGTCTTATATAATATTATACATTTAGATCATGATAACAACCATTAAAATAACACATATAGCACCTCAATACCATGGTAAAAATATGACTATATGGTTTCTAGGTATTTTATGAAAAACAGTAGTCTAAATATATTTAGTATAAATGAACAAATACTTTAGCTAAATCACCAAAAAACACAGTGTTTCTCCTATTCGTCAGCGCCATTTCCTCTTGCTTTAAACTTGTTTAAATCACTGAGTCATTTGTGTTGTTCACCGAATTCAAGCACTTCACACTGGAACTCACAGCGCTGTTTAGTGCTCATGTGACCGAGACTCATCAGCGATTAAATGCATCTGCTCTAGTGAGTTTATCAAATTCTTGTTATCGTTTCATCGAGGAAAATTATATTACAATAATTATCATTAGCGTTTTATCACCCAGCCCTAGGTTAGGGTTAGTATAATGAGTTGACATGTACTTGCAAAGTTACTTAGTAGAGTGTCTGTTGGGGGACCATCAAAATAGTGTTAGGCTACACTGCTCAAAAATGAATTAAATATTCAAGTTAAAAACATTTACTTACTGTATATACATTGTGTAATTCGTTGAAAGCAAAATGATGTGACAATGGTCAATGGAAACCAAAATCATCAACCCACTGAGGGCTGAATTAAAAATCACACTGAAAATCAAAGTTTAAAAAAAAGCAGAGATCGCGGTGGACGCCTGCAACAGTTTTTAATTGCAGCTTATTGAGACAACTTTTCCCATGACTGTGTTGTGTGTGGTGGTGTATCAACCTCCAAAAATATAATACAAATTTTATTCAGGACTTTGCAGACTTTGTGGCGGGGATTGCATTGACATATGATCACTTTTTTAATATTGGTGATTTTAACATACATCTGTGCTGTGAATCCAAACCTCTGGCTAAAGATTTTACTGATTCATAACTCATAAGTCTAACTGATTCATTTAATCTCACGCAGTCAGTCACTGGTCCGACCCATGAAAAAGGACATACTTTGGACCTTGTGTTGTCATATGGTTTATGTATTACTATCAGTGAAATATGTTTCACATGTTTTTCAGATCACCTGCCTGTTTTATTTACTGTGGTTGTTCCCAGTTTGGAGATTTAATTGCCTTTAATTGCCTCCCGGTTTGGAGATTTAATTGCCTTTAAAGGCACAATTTGTAATTTTCGCCACTGGAGGGCGTGTATTCTAAATAAACAAAGAGGCAAAGGCGTAGTTTGATGATGCCGTGACTGAGTGTGGAATCATGGGAGTTGTCTATCGTCAGTTGAAGATACAGAACATGTATTTTTTACATGTAGTTTGTCGCAGTCTTTTTGGAAAGCATTGCAGGACTGGATGGTAGAGAAGGGTGTGGTTGCTGATGGTTTCACTCTAACCTTACAAGATGTAATGTACGGAATAAGCAAAGAGTGCTCTGTTTTGTACAATTTGATTAATAATATTATATTATTAGCAAAATACTTTATACATAAATGTAGATATTTTAAATCCCCTCCTTTGTTTATTGTATTTAAAATTGATCTAAAATACTTCTCAGATGCCCTTAGTAAAATGAAAAATCCAAAAGCAGTAAAACTACTTAATTTGTTTGTATTATATAATTTGTTGTAATTATGTATTTTTTAATTATTTAATTAATTTTTATTTTATATTTTATGTGTCTTGAAATGTTTTGTTATATGATTTGTCTGGAGCTTATTATGATTCTATTGTGTTGAGCCTTCCATACCAGAATCTTTTTTGTATACTAATTAATGCCAGTTTGTTGTATTCAGATTTTGTACTTAATAAAAAAAAAAAATGCCTGATACATAGCCTATGTTGTGCCCATGTATGTCGCCTTTAAAACCATTTAAATGAAAACTTGAAATCGCATCATATGACCCCTTTAAAGCGTATTTGGTGTTTCCATGTTTTCTACAAAACAAAACGGTCAAAACATGGTCCGTGTCACTAGTTAAAATTGCTTATTTCTCTGGATTTAAACATTCTTCGAAACATTTGGGATAATGCAAGTACATAAGTCAGCAAAATATATTAAACTGTTCTAGTGGTTTTTGGATATTTTAATAAAAAAATCTTACATATTATGCCTTTAATTGCCTCACAGTTTTCTAGTGCTTTTAAAGACTCCTTGTTGTACAATCTTGATGACTGTAATCTCAGTGTAGAGGAATTCACTGTCTTATTTAACTGTACTTGTACTGAGATATTGGACTCTGTTGCTCCGTTGAGGAAAAAATGTCATAAAGCTCTTTCAGAACCCTGGTTGAATGACATTACCCGCTCCCTCAGACGTGCCTGCAGAGTAGCCGAGAGAGAGTGGGAAAAGGATAAACTCAAAGTCTCATTTAAATTTAGCAGGACGCATTATGTAAATACCAGGGAGCAGTAAAAAAATTGTCCAACCTTGTAACCAGTAACAGCCAGCGGCCTCAGGTTCTTTTTAATGTTTTTAACTCTCTTGATAACCCAGACTGCATTGTGTCATCTTTAATATTATGTGAAAACTTTCTGAAATATTTTGTAGACAAAATTGCTGGTCTAAGTTTTCCACCCATCATGGTTATCAGTGACCCCTCTGACTTTTCTTTTTGCCCAGCTGTCTTCCAGCATTGTACAGTATCTTTGGTTAATACATTGCTCAGCTAGGGGTGTGTACCAGCTGTTTTTAAACAGTGCAACCACTTTTAAAAAATAAAAATTTGGATCCTTAAATTTTGGTCTTATTTTAGACAAAGTATTTATGAAAAATTTCAGTCTGGTTTTAACCTGTTAACCTGCACCCCCCATTTTGGGACTCACAGCTGAAAATGACCTACCTAACTTAAAATGGTAGCAGTTCCTGACAACAGTGTGCTACACACACAATTTTGGTGTCTTTGGAAAGAAGACCCTTTGGGCTTTACTATCCATCATCCAGAGTTGATAATGCTCAAAAAGATTAAGCTCCGTCACAGTACGGAAACTGCTCTTTTAAGAGTTTCTAATGATCTTCTTCTAGCTGTGGACTCCGGTAACTCTGCTGTATTAGTCCTTTTGGAATTGACTGCGACCTTTGATACGGTCAACCAATCAATTATTTTATCCAGACTTGAACAGTGTGTTGGCATTAAGGGCATAGCCCTCAAATGGTTTCAACCGTATTTGACAGACAGAAGTTTTTTCTGTTCACCATGGTGAATTTTCTTCATCTGCTGCCCTTCTTCTTTGTGGTGTCCCCCAAGGGTCCATATTAGGCCCCATGTTGTTTTCTTTGTATATGTTGCCCTTGGGGTATATTTTTAGAAAACACAATATCTCCTACCATTGTTATGTGGATGATGTACAAATTTATTTGCCCGTCAAAACAAATGACAAAGTTTAATTTCTGTCATTACTTAATTGCCTGAGAGATTTAAAAATATGGCTGGATCAGAATTTTCTTTTTCTTAACGAAAATAAGACTGAGATTGTTGTGTTTGGTCATCCTGGGGATTTAGGTGCTTGTATAGATGCTCTTGGTAGTTTAGGATATGTTTGTCCATTTACCAAGAATCTCTGTGTGACTTTTGACAGTGCTTTTAAATTTGAAAAACACATTAGTTCTGTTGTAAAATGCTTTTTTTTTTTCAGCCGAGACTGTTGGCTAAAGTCAAGCCTTACCTGCCGTTTAATAAGTTTGAAAGAGTAATCCATTATTTTATAATGTCGACTAAACTACTGTAACTCTTTATATGTTGGATTGGATCAGTCGTCTCTTCAACACTTGCAGTTAGTCCAGAATGCAACAGCTCGGCTACTAACTGGGACTAAAAAGTGTGTGATAAATAATGTCACAAATGTTCTCAATTGTATTCAGGTCTGGGGAATGTGAGAGCCAGTCAGTGGCATCGATGCCTTCGTCATCCGTCACACTTTGGTCAGAAACATGCACACTAGTAGACTGCTGGAAGTCTGGAGGTCATTTTGTGGGCTCTGGCAGTGCTCCCATTCCTCTTTGCACAAAGAAGCAGATACCGGTCCTGCTGCTGGGTTGTTGCCCTTCTACGGCCCTGCCCAGCTCTTCTTGTGTAACCACCCATCTCCCATATCTCCTCCATGTTCTTGAGACTGTGCTCGAAAACACACCAAACCTCCTTTGCGTCAGCATGTATGAATGTGCCATCCTGAAGGAGCTTGGCTACCTGGGCAACCTGAGTGGGTTGCAGGTACTGCCTCATGCTACAAGTAGTGAGAAGGACCTTAACAAAACACTACACAACAAATCCACAAAGACTAGTGACAAATCAGCCAAGAAGGATAAGAGGAGAGCAGAACCTGCAAAACCATACCCTTTTTGAGGTTTGTCTTACTGTTGCCTCTCCAGTGTCCCTGTTGTCACTTTCATTTGCACCAAAGCAGGTGAAAAAGATTCACAATCACTTGTGTTTCCTAGCTGGACAGACTGATATTGACTTGAATTGACTTGATGTTGATTGATGATTAAGTGTTCTCTTCATTTTTTGAGCAGTGTGTTAAGCAGACAGTCTACCAATACTCTAATGACTGGTAGTTGACATGTAGTTACAAAGTTACTTAAATCAGCAGAATATCTAAAATGGACTATCGAAATAAAGTTTTACTAAATGACCAAATGTCAAAAGGTCCTCTCAGAAACCACAAATTAGAAAATAAAAGAAAGAAAAGAAAATGAAAAAAAAATTTGATTCCATTACTGCACAAAATGATCTTACTGTTAAAGATATAGTAGTAATAGTTATTTATTTTTATTACCACATCAGCATTTAAGACTATCTTCATGTCAAAAACTGAGTTGCAATAATACAAGAGTTACACAAACACAAAATATAAACCAAGCAAACCAAAATTATACAACATTTTTGTTTTCAATCACCAGATGAAACCCATTGGCACTTGAAAGGTGCTGTGCATAAAAGCTTCTGCTAACTACATTTATGTAAATGTACTTTTTTTGATAAACCAAAGATGGCCCTCTTTACCTGAAAAGACATTTGTCTGGGGTGCATAATCTCAAAATGTTTACTGGGTTATACCTTCCAAGTAAGACATTATACAAACTAAATTCAAATGAAAATATTTCATTCTTGCAGAAGGACAACTATCACTGCACTTCACAGATTTGGGCTTTATGGCCAAACGCAGGACTGTACTCTGTGCATTAAAGCACACTTGGTAAAAAAGCACCTAAAGAACTCAGACTGAGAGAAACAAGATTGTCTGGTCCGATGAATTTCATCACCAAGAGTCATCTCTAAATCAGGCACCGCTCATCATCTGCAAAATACCATCCCGACAGTGAAGCATGGTGGTGCTAGCATCATTCTTTAGGGGTGTTTTTCAGTCACAGGGACTGGGAAACTGGTCAAAGATCATGTAAGAGTGGCTTAGGGACGGATCTGTGAATGTCCTTGAGTGGCCCAGCCAGAGCTCCGACTTGAACCCAATTAAACATCTCTGTAGAAACCTGAAGACATCCACGGACAGTCCCCATTCAAACCAAAGGCGCTGAAGAGAATCTTTAGAGGAACAGCAGAAAATCCACAAATCCAGATGTGCAAAGCTTGTTGCATCAAAAGGCTTGAGGCTGCGATCCCTGCCAAAGGTGCTTTAAGTATTGATTTAATACTTATGTCAACAATATATTTCAGCACTTCTTTTTTAATTTTTTAATTTTTTAATTAGAAAATTTTAATTAATTTGAAAATCTGAAAGGTAATGGTGAATAATTGGAAAACAATGCTTATAAAGAATCGTAAAAGACAAATGATTTGGGATATGTTCATAGCATAATGCAACTCATAATAAATCTGTGTAAAATGGACCATTGGCTAACAGTGGAATCATGTCTTATCTGGAAAGCATTTGTTTCACAAAGAAATTCATATGTATTTAATGTTGATATTTTTATCACAAGGTAATTACGAGCTTAAACACATGAAACTTTCTATAGCTCAACTGTGTTCATTTGCTGAAGAGCAGATTGTTGTTTATAGCTGTAAAATGTGCAGTGTTGCATAGACCTCATGTGAAGACCTGTGTCTGAGACCAC
>NW_015542447.1:213886-215166 GCF_001515605.1 Sinocyclocheilus anshuiensis
GTGTGTGTGTGTGTGTGTGTAAGATATGTTTTGAGTGTATGATGGACTTTGATTCATGCTAGATGATAAAAAAAAAAATGTAAGTAAATATTGCTGTTTGTTACTATGTATTGTGGAGAATATCAGATACATTTTTTGAGTGTTTTTTTTTAGAGGAAAACTGTATGGAAGAGAGACCTTGGTTGTTGTTTACTTGGTTTTTACTGTATTTTACATTTTGCTGGAAACATTTGTATTTTAACTGGCTATAATGTTCTTGGCCTGAATAACCTGCACCAATCTTTATGCTGATAAACCCAATAAAACTCTCTATTTAAAACATGCAAAGACAGTTACCTTTATAGCTTCAGCCTTCTTGTGGAACATCTGCTCCATTTCCCCAGCAAGTTTCTTCACCAGTTTGATTCCATCAATCTCCTCCACCCTCACCGACTGCTCAAGCTCCTTGTATTTCTATGGGAAACCCGCGGCTTTCCATGTGAGAAAAAATAAATGGCTTTTTACAGTAGATTAACCTTCAACCTTTATATGAGCAGTGACAGAGATTGTCTAAGTAATGGATGCTCTAGTGCAGTGCATTCAGAGAATCTAATGACAAACAATTCAAGTTCTAAATAGAAGTACATATGCTTCATGTATATTGCTTTGTACAAAGAATTTGATTACTGTGTAATTTATGCACACACATACATTATTTATATTTAATATTCCTATGTGTGATTGAGGTAAGGTCATATAATTGATGGTAAGCTCCACAGAAGTTTTAATAGCAATCAGTTACGGCTGAACATCACTCATTAAGTGCCAATTATTTATATTTAATATTCCTATGTGTGATTGAGGTAAGGTCATATAATTGATGGTAAGCTCCACAGAATTTTTAATAGCAATCAGTTACGGCTGAACATCACTCATTAAGTGCCATTGCCCTGGTGAAGAGATGCAGTTTCCATGGTAACCCCCGCTGTTTCTCACCTGTAGTTCAGGATCCTCCTCATGATTCAGGTGGGCTTCCTCTGCTGCTTCCACCAACCGCTGGAGGGCAAGACAAATGGATATTATTGGCCTGTTTTAATGGATTCCGTTTGTTATCTCCCCATCATTCATTTAGCGCTTCCTGTACATAGTCACACACAGCACATGCACACACACTGCAGTTGATCCCGCTCTAAAATAATAAAGAAGACAAATCAATTTTCTCTTACAAAGATACTTGCATTATAAGTGGAAATATTACTTCAATCCAAGCCTAGGTGATATACTGACTATTGGTATATATA
>NW_015542447.1:215372-219335 GCF_001515605.1 Sinocyclocheilus anshuiensis
TGTGTGTGTGTGTGTGTGTGTGTGTGTGTAAGATATGTTTTGAGTGTATGATGGACTTTGATTCATGCTAGATGATAAAAAAAAAAATGTAAGTAAATATTGCTGTTTGTTACTATGTATTGTGGAGAATATCAGATACATTTTTTGAGTGTTTTTTTTTAGAGGAAAACTGTATGGAAGAGAGACCTTGGTTGTTGTTTACTTGGTTTTTACTGTATTTTACATTTTGCTGGAAACATTTGTATTTTAACTGGCTATAATGTTCTTGGCCTGAATAACCTGCACCAATCTTTATGCTGATAAACCCAATAAAACTCTCTATTTAAAACATGCAAAGACAGTTACCTTTATAGCTTCAGCCTTCTTGTGGAACATCTGCTCCATTTCCCCAGCAAGTTTCTTCACCAGTTTGATTCCATCAATCTCCTCCACCCTCACCGACTGCTCAAGCTCCTTGTATTTCTATGGGAAAAAAGACATCTGACAATGACATTTATAAAACCAATTATCCCACTCCTTGCTGCTCATTGGCCAGTCCAGTGATAGATTGTAGCAACAGCTGTGATGTGAACAGCTGTTAAGCAGCTACTTGAATCTCACTGCATATCACCCATAGAAACCAACTATTGATAGGGATAGTTCTGCCAAAAAAAAATGAAAATTCTGTCATTATTTACTCACACTTACCTTGTTCCAAACCTGTATTAGTTTATAGGTACAACTTGAGGATGAGCATATGATGACAGAAATTTTTATTTTTGAGTGGAATATCCCTTTAATCCTAAACTAGATGTGCTGTTGGAATGAAGGTCTGATCCATACGTAGAGCAACGGAAAGCTGCTTGATTTGGTAGTGACACCTGTGTGAGTTTGGCTTCAAATATACACAACTGACAATAGACCCACAAAATTTCACTGACATTTCACTAATGTGACCACATCATTCACTATTATATCCCTTGTACATGGCAGCTGTACCATAACATTTGAACTTTTTGCACTTCTGGTTAGATTTGAACTAAATTTCACTACTTCTGTACTCCGCACCACAATGTCAACTTTGAATCTAAACGAATTATATTTTATGATTTAAAATTGTATTTATTCTGTTTCTATTTATTCTGATGAGCAATGTTTAGTTTTTTTTTTCTTTTGGTAAGGAGAGAGGGAAGGAGACAGTCAGAAGTGCTCTTGGCTTATGTGGGGATGAGACTAAATATAATCCTATTCCTGATCCCATAACTCCCCAAACCTCACTCTTAAAGCCCTTCAATCCACTCCACTACACTCCAGGCCAAACATTATCTCAAAGGCTAGAGATGTGGCTCTTCACATGACTAGCCAAGCATCCGTGTGTGTGTCTTTGCACATGTACACACTTACATTTGATTTTACTTTTACACTAATTAAGTAATTTACGGTTATTTCTTGGCTGCTCGGTAATAAAAAAAAAATGTCCACAGATTGTGCCCAAGCTTGATATTAGCAAAGAACATGCAGTTTATGGGAATGCCGCAACAAATAATGATGGTGACAACTGCAGTGAATTCTGTCAATACATACAGTAGTTGCATTAAGAGCAGAGCAGACATACAAAAATTACAAGTAGTTTACTTGAAACTTGTAAAGTTACAAGTAATCCAAAATGCAGCAGCTAGATTCCTGAGGGGGTGTAACAAGTTCGATCATATTACTCCCCTCTTGTTATCATAGCATTGGCTGGCAGTTCACTATCGAATTGATTTTAAAATCTTGCTACTTGTCTATATTCACTCAACAATCAAGCTCCTCCTTATTTGTCTGATTTATTCCACCCCTACACTACGACTAGGGGACTAAGATCGGAGGGCAAATTTCTCCTCCAGATCCCTAGAACCCGCTTAAAGATCAAGGAATGTAGAGGGTGTCTCGTCCCACCCTCTGGAACAACTTAGTTCACATTAGAATGGCTTCCACTTTATCTGAGTTCAAGTCATATCTTAAAACCCATCTCTTCTCTTTGGCTTTTAAAGGGTTGGTTCACCCAAAAATGAAAAATCTGTCATTAATTACTCACCCTCATGTCGTTCCAAACCCGTAAGACCTTCGTTCATCTTCGGAAGAAATATTTATATCATTTTGATCAAATCTGAGAGCTCTCTGACCCTCCTTAGATAGCAATGCAACTGCAATGTTCCCATGTCCAGAAACGTAGCAAGTACATTTGTAAAATAGTCCATGTGACATCAGTGGTTCAGCCGTAATTTCACGAAGCTACGAGAATACTTTTTGTGTGCAAAGAAAACAACAACAATTTATTCAACAATTCTTCTCCCCGAGTTACCGTCTTCCGCCATTTTGGAGAGTAACCCAGAACGTAATCAACGTAATGAGCATTTTTTACTTTCAGCAAAAGAACGCGCAATGCTGAACGTAAACAACGCTCATTACATTGATTCAGATCAGGTAAAAATCAGGTAGACAAAACACAGATTGGAACAATAAGGAAGGAGAACCATGGAAAAAGAACATACTGTAGGCACAATGCAGAACTTCAAACTAAAAGTCCAAACAACAAAAGCACCATGACACTTAATTAACACTAAACTACATTACATATATTACATAAAATCAAATAAATAAAATTAAATGCTATTTAGTGAGAGGCACAGTTACATTTGCTACAATTACCACATTTAACCCTTGTGCGACCTTTTGGACATTTTTGTCCTTTTCAGTTTTGTTTTTTTGATCATTTTGCCTGCGTTATTGACAACTGCATACATTTTGGCACAGGTGTGTCTTTTTATTGGAATTTTACTATTTCACTTCCATTTCCTTTAATAAATCTGTTTTGCACTAGGTACAAAAAATTGTTCCTCTCAGGACCTTAAGGACAAAAATGTCCCCATTGAAACCCATTAAAACTGCTATTTTTAAATCGCAGTGCCATTTAACTGTAAAATTATGCAGTTTTTGTTGATAGGCTTTCATTATATTGGCAAGGCTTTAAAATTGTATTTTTTACAATTTTTTACCAGATGGTGCCATTTTTTCAGGTTTGACCTATAAAGAAAATACTCGCTTTATTTCTGTTTTCTGCTTCTGCATATTATAGAGCCAATTGGATAAATAATGCAGCTATAATTGTGTGGGTGTGTTGGTATGGATGTCAGAGTGTGGTTTGTATGTGTGTCATAAAAAAAAAAAATTGTGTGTGTGTGTGTGTGTGTGTGTGTTCTTGTAATATTTGAGAGAGAAAAACTCTACTGCAAATCACAAATCCAACCACTGTGTGCACCAGCAGAGTTTTGCTGGCATCTAATGGGGAACATTTGGTACTGCGCCCAAACACAATGTTACTGAAAGCTCATTTTTGGAGATATCAACCTCAAATTTGGAATACAACTTGTTAAGATTCATGGCTTTGATTTTCTAGCAGGTATAGAGTTCAACATGTTTCATAAAATATATATTGTATATAAAACATCGTTCATAAATCATTTTCATAAACCTAAACATCTAGAACTTTTTTTTTGGTTTCACTTTTTAAACTTTTTTTACTTCAACAATAATCTGCCATGGGTCTTCTTTAAAATGAGACCAAACTTAACTCTGTGCTCCCAAGCTTCAAATTTGTATGACAGTTTTTTGACATGGACATCTTTGTCCACTATGGACCTATGTGTAACTTTTTTTAATTGACGCACAAGGGTTAAAAGCCTCCTATAAATATGGGTGTGTCCAACCTATTTGCATGTAGGGCTGATCATTCTTAGCAAACTGCCCACTAGTGATGGGAAGTTCGGATCATTTTACCGACTCAGACCTTTGAGTCTCGTTCAGCAAAATTAACAAATCTTTTTTTGAGTCATTCGTTCATTTTAGCAAAATATAATTAAAATGTTACATGTTACTTCCCTAACACATCTACTACTTACGCAAACGTTGATCACACTACAAACAATACAAAACTATAAAGCT
>NW_015542447.1:219798-224092 GCF_001515605.1 Sinocyclocheilus anshuiensis
GTTCAAAATGAACGAATCGTTCAAGAACGACCCAACACTACTGCCCACAAATAGACTGTAGTGTGCAAGCAACAAGTTTCCTTTATGTGGGCCATTGTGAGTTAATATGAGATTTAATACAGCGAAATTGCTTACTAACGTATTACTTATTTATGCTACATACAGTATTTGCTATATCTGCTACTTTGATTGTGTGAAGCCAGTTTACTTTTGTATAACAAGCAGCACAATTCAGCATTATACCAGAAATGAACTTTTTAAAGAGAAAACTTTAAAACAGGAAGTACATTAAGTAAAATTATTATGAAATACTAAACACTAAGCATGTTAACATGTTCAAGCACATAATCAAACAATTATAACAATTTAAATTTTACGGGAGTTTATAGATTTTCTTAAACTGTTTTAATCAAAAGTGTATTCGGGATGCATGGATCATGATTTTTTTTTTTTCTTGGCTGATTCCGATTGCAGGTTTTTTACAAGCAAATGGGCCAATTATGATACTAATTGCTGATTTTTTTTTTTATTTAAACAACAGACAAGAAAGCAGTCTGCAATGCCACAAGGATTTGTCCTAGGCCCTCTGCTATTTTCAATATACATGTTGCCCCTTGGTAATATCATTAAAAAAAATACGGGATTAGTTTCCATTGTTATGCTTATGATACTCAGCTATATATTTCAACAAGACCAGATGAAACTTCTAAATTATCTAATTTACAATCTAGACAGATGACTGTTATTTCCTCTACAGTCAAAAATGTAGGTGTTATATTAGACTGCAACTTGTCTTTTGAAAATCATTTCCCATTTTACAAAAACAGCATACTTCCATCTTAGAATCATTGCCAAACTACAGAACATGTTACCTGTTTCTGATGCAGAAAAGCTAGTCCATGCATTCATGACCTCTAGACTGGACTATTGTAATGCACTGCCAGGTGGTTGTTGTAATGAACGGTCCACTGAATGGCAAGTTAAAGAACCCAAGTGCAATTTATTAAAATTCAAAAGTGCTCAAACAACAAAGGCTTCACTAGACTTGACACTCACCGACAGCAGGGTTACAAACATTCAATACAAGACAAGAGACCGTAGGTGCGTTCGACTTGAACCACGGCTACAGATGGCGGTCAACGAGAGTAGCCACTTGCAGTCGGGGTTGAAAACAGAGCCGTCAAGTCTGACACTTTCTGCTCCCGGTAGTGACGCTCACGTGGTGTTTGCATACTCTATCACAGATTAAGTGAATTAAATGCAAAATTTGTCAAATACACAGACGTTTCAGAAACGTTTTCATGAGCAATAGAAACACTTTTCATATACTGCTTAATATAGCGTCATCTGTTCAAGAATAAAGTTCAACATAATCATATGCTATTTAAATACTAATAAAGTGGTGGTATATATACTTTTATCAGTGTTTTATGATAAACGTGACTCAATATAACATTGCGACTACAGTAAAAAAGCTTTTACGGTTCTAAAAACAGAGATTTGTGGCCATTATTGGAATTGAAAAGGTTAGAATAAACCTGAAACACACGTGATCATTGTCATGCGGTGAATCTGGCCAATTGTGAAACAGCTGTGTTGTCATCAGAGCTCCTCCAGTCGCTCTGAAGAAACTGCGCCAGCTCTCGAATCGCTATCGCAGTACTTTGATCCCATACGTGACATCTGCACCATCTCAAGTTGGACACAATTTCTAACCGCCATGCACTGCTTCAAGTCAGAATTTGCTCAATCTGCACAGCGCCATGTTAAGTCGAACGCATCTAGTAGCAACATGAGGGCTACTTATAGCAAACTATAAGGGTCACATGACACAACCCAACCAATGAGGAACAAGACACATGACTTGAACAACCAATCAGAACTTGACACAATTGAACAAAGGACCACATGGCAGGATCACATGACAAGGCAAAATATCAATATGAAATACATGAAAACAATGAACAGGAAACAAAAACCAAAACCCCACGTTACAGTTGTCCTGCATCTTCAATAAACAAGCTACAGGTAGTCCAAAATGCAGCTGCTAGAGTCCTTACCAGGTCAAGAAAATATTATCTAATTACCCCGATTTTACAATCTCTGCACTGGCTACCTATTAAGTTCCGTATCAGTTCCAAAATATTACTAGTTATTTTTAATTTTTAAGGCCCTTAATGGTTTCCCTGCAAACATGTCCTTGCGGGGCTCATGCTGGCTTTTTGCGGGCACAGTAGGCTAGGGCCAGCCCACACCAAACCTAAACAGGCCCAGTGCAGGCTTGCCCAGGTGAGGCCCACAGCTTTGGGCTCACCGCAGGCTCTCTGTGAGCAGGCGACACTAGCGGACTGCCACATTAATCCCATGATGGTCCAGTGTGGGCCAGCTCGTTTGGGCCCAGAGCAACTTTTGTACCTTTGGGCCCATACAGGTTTTGTATAGGCAGCCCTGTAATGCAGGGGTGCCCAACCCTGCTCCTGGCGATCGACTGTCCTGCAAAGTTTAGCTCCAACTCTAATCAAAGACACCTGCCTTTCATTTTTAAGTGATCCTGAAGACCCTAATTAGTTGCTTCAGGTGTGTTTGATTAGGGTTGGAGCTGAACTTTGCAGGACAGTCGATCGCCAGGAGCAGGGTTGGGCACCCCTGCTGTAATGCAACTAGGAGAATACAAACAACATTGACTGGCCATTCTTTAGCCACTCAATTGAACTGCAATGGCTCAAACCAAAAGAGACCTTTTCAGAACCTGTTGTTTCATATAGGCCAGGGATCCTCAAATCTGGCTCACGAGATCCACTCTCCTGCAGAGTTTAGTTCTACCCTTAATCAAACACACCTGAACATGTCTTCAGAATCATTAGAGAATCACAGGTGGGTGAGTTTGATCAAAGTTGGAGCTAATAGGCTTGTTCGAGATGAACTAAACTAGCCTGCCACCGGCTGGTGAGAGTAGCCGCTTTTAACTCCGCCGGAATTAAAAGCGGAGACGGGAAGTCGGACACTTTCTGCTCCCGGTAATGACACTCGCACGGTGCTTGCATATTCTATCACAGAAGAAGTGAAATAAATAGGGGTGACTCAAATTGACACAGGCAGCGTGAAAGCCTGATTTTTTTTATCAGGTAGGGTACAAGTAATTTCAAAACATTCCAGCCGGTTTATATATATTGTGTATACATTATTTATCTCGTATAAGATGCATTTGGTTGAGTAGGCCTACGCTGCAGTAAAGCGCTTCATTGTAATACTACGGTGTTTATCTCTTCAGCGTGCAGCGCGAGCAGGACAAACAACAATGCAGAATATTAATAACTATGACTGGGACTGTCATATACATAACATTATAATGAGAACACTATTAAAATAAAATGCTGTGATTTTTTTAGTTTAGTTGCCGTGTTTCTGCACGTTGTTATGTGAAGAACGTGTCTACAAAAGGAGTTCATTCAGAGCCGCGCAGACACGTTCTCATTCGGGGCATTTTGTGCAGATACACTCTAAAAAAAAATGGTGCTATATAGCACTAAAAGCAGTTCTTTGGCTCGTAATCATAGGGGAACCACTTTTAGTGCTATTTAGCACCTTTGTCAAATGGTGCCATGTAGAACCATAAGAGGTGCCATATAGCACTTTTTCTCAACAATGGTGCACCAATCATAACTCATCCATGGCTCCCAGCATGCATTGCTACATGAATAAATTATGCAGCTGCATTATCTTAGTATTTTCTTTTAATCTTACTATTTTCTTTTATTTTTGTTGTGACTTTTTACTGCCCTGTTTTGTAATGTTCAAAAATCATATAAAAATTATCAGAATATTTTGTCACCATTGCTGAGATTCACATGCTGATTCTTCATGTCTATGAGGAACAGAACTGAAAGCTCTTTATAACCCAAAATTTAAAAACAGTTTATACGATTTTCTCACATTGTCATGTTGTATCGTAGAGCTGCAATAATACAAAACTCATAAAAGAATAAAGATTTTGATAATATGCAACCAGAGACTCAGATGCATGAAAAGATTTTACAGTAAGTTCCTTGCCATTACATATGTGCTTTATAAACACTATTGCAACAGCCAAAGAGAAACTTATTTTAACTTCAAAGGTCTCATGTGGGGGCCCTGGGCCCTGGAATTATGGGGGCCTTGGGGGCAAAAAAAATGATATCTTCAAGAAATAGACTGTATTTTAATTTTTAATGAACCCTTTCCCCAACTAAACTAAGAGACTAAGAGAGAGTTAAAGAACCTTTAAAGAACTATACAGGGGCTTACAGGTTTTATG
>NW_015542447.1:224223-224464 GCF_001515605.1 Sinocyclocheilus anshuiensis
GGTGCTTAACAGGTTCTTTATACGGTAGTGGTGCTATATAGCACCTCATCAACTCCAAAGAACTGCTGAAGAACCATACAGGTGCTTAACAGGTTCTTTATACGGTAGTGGTGCTATATGTGCTATATACAACTCCAGAGAACCGCTGAAGAACCATACAGGTGCTTAACAGGTTCTTTATACGGTAGTTACGGTAGTGAGCACCTCATCAACTCCAAAGAACCGCTGAAGAACCATACAG
>NW_015542447.1:227243-232726 GCF_001515605.1 Sinocyclocheilus anshuiensis
AAGTTCGACACACACTTGTGGTCTTCACACCCACTTGAAGACTTCGGCCAAATACAGGAAATACGTCATTTAAGTAATCAAGTGGTCAAGTGCAAAGACTGCAAGTGTGTGTATTTGGACAAGGCTTAAGTCAGGAAGTAATTGCAGTAGTGAAGGTTCTAAAGAAGGGATCCTCAAATCTGTCCCACGAGATCCACTTTCCTGCAGTTTAGCTCTAACCCTAATCCAACACACCTGAGCATGCTAATCATTGTCTTCAGGATCATTAGAAAATCACAGTTGGGTGAGTTTGATCAAAGTTGGAGCTAAACTCTGCAGGAAAGTGGATCTCACAAGCCATATTTGAGGTGTAACAGACATGAGCCTGTTAATAAGAATGTTGTGGGCAGTTTTCTTCCTTACCACTAGGGGTACTAGGGTGTTTTAGGTTTCCTTAAGTAAAGCCATGCGGTAGAGGGAGTTAGCAATAACGAGCAGCAGTAGCCAACATGGCTCACCTGCTGAGCACATTGTGCTGTGTCCTGGTTGGGAAATGTGTCATTTCAAGCCCAGTCTAAAGTAAGGAGGGGGTTTTAGAGTTTAAGACAGTGTATTTGTATGAATTTTAGAAGGACTCTTTATTGGTGAAGTTACCACATCATGGTCCAGTTTGAATATGGATTTAAATTTCTTTTCGACGTGAGACCATAGTCTGAACTATTTTTGACTGTTCCTTGATAGGAAGAGCCTGGTGTTTGAGAGCTTGAGGGTGTGTTTTCATTACAAGAGGTTGGATTATTAATTTGCTATCAGCCAACTTCAGCTACGGACAGTGTTTGGACATTGATGTGGGTGCTTTCATACCTGGTCCGTTGTTTTGGAACCTGGCGCGTTTCCCCCCTTAGCTTGGTTCGTTTGGGCATATGTGAACACGGCAATCGCGCTCGGATCCGTGCCAAAACAATTGGTCCAAGATTGCCTGAACGAGGTGGTCTCGGCTTGATTGAAAACGAACTCTAGAGCGGTTGTTTATTTGCTCTATTACACGCCAATTTGGCCTTTATTGTCTGTAGTCATTTGAAATTTGAGGCAACCACTGCATTGTAATTACGATCCAAACAAAGATGCTACATATATGTAGCATGTGCAGTTTTTTTTTTTATTCAATTTTATAATTTCAAGATTTACAAAATGGTTCTTAGCCAAAGCAACACCGCACTCATAAACACTACTTTAAATAGGCAATCCAGAGGTAAGATAAAAAGACAATGCCATCTAAACACAGACACAAAACTCCGGCCATTCCAGACACTCCGGTTAATGGTTGGTTGACCAGCACATCTCTAATTTCAAAATTCTTAAGCCTGTTTTATGAAGATATCACAATCTTTCAAGACTTGAAAGCAAGCAAAGGAGAGAGAGCCACAGTGCTGCAGAGTTTCACTCCAACCCACTCCTGAATAAGCTAATAAAGGTCTAATAGTTACTAGAAAGCTACAGGCAGGTGAGCTTTTATCAAGGTTGGAACAAAACTCTACGGGATTGTGGCTCCCCAGGACCAATGCTATAACAATCACAATCATCCACATTTGTCCAACTCCACTGGTCTTATACAAATAAAAAAAACTTACATAACAATCCTAAACAAACCACACCAAACAATGGCAAAATGAATACAAACATGACATGACTACTTAAATTTTACAGGATGGAGTATATAAATATTTATATTAACTTAAGCTTAGATGAAAACATATACAGGTACATGCCTAAAAGCATCAGATTTGATTGAACAAACTGAACATTCATCTTCATCTTCATCAAAATAGTCCATGTGACATCAGTAGTTCAACAACCTTGTTTACGTGCAGAGGAAAGCATAAAGCTGAGGGTGACTCGGGGGAGAAGAATTGTTGAATAAAGTTTTTTTATTTTTTGCACAAAACGTATTCTCATAGCTTTATAAAATTACGGTTAAACCACTGATGTCACATGGACTATTTTGTCGATGTTCTTGGTACCTTTCTGAACATGGTAGGACCCTTGCTGTCTTTTCGGAGAGAAGCTGTATCTGTCTTTTATAAATCTGATAAAACTAAAGACTCTTCGGAGATATGAAGGATGCAATACTACTCTATAGGTACTTGTGACGAGTGGGGGCCTGGCCGAGAGTCGTGGGAACAGAGCGAGGCCGGTGGAGTAATTGATAATGAGCGACACCTGCACCACTCACCGGTCTCGAGTCCCACGGAGGAGCTCCGGAAGGATAAAAGGAGGAGTTACGACAGTGAAAGACGAGAGAGGACCAGGCCTGGACTTTATTTTGTGTTTTGGTTCTGTTCGTCCGCGAGGGGCTGTCGCGCTATTTTGTATTTGTTTATTTTATTAAAGTTTTCTTTGAGCGTTCACCAGTTCCTGCCTCCTTCTTCCCGACCTACGAACGTTGTTACAGTACTCAAGATTAATATGGGATTGGCAGAAACTGTATGTGTTATGTCTCCTTTAAATAAAATTGTGACAAAATATTACATTTGAATTAATTGATAAAATCAGAAAAAATTGCTCAGCCCTTCTAGGTCCTGACATGTAATCGGTCAGCCAATGATCTTGAATGCCTCCTATATATCTCATTTTTAAAAATAGTGAAGCACGCTAACAGAGTTTATCTCTGACACCTTCCTCCTCCCTAGCACCACCTGTCAAGGTCTGCTTAAAGGGGATTTTGCATGTCTATTTGTGAAGTCGCAGCAGTATATTTTAAATGCTCATCACAGAAAGTCGGATAACACTGCTAAGTTTAAGTTTACACAATAACGACTGCACTAAAAAAAGAAAAGTTTTTACTTTGGGTTTTTGAAAAAATTTCATGTACAGATGACAACACTGTCAAAAAAATCCTTGTTCACACGGATCCACGAAAATGACTAAAAGCGCTATACAGTGTTGGGGAGTAACTAGTTACATGTAATGGCATTACGTAATTTAATTACAAAATAAATATTTAATATTTAATATTTAAACTGTTATCAGGTACAGTTACTAAGAAAAAATGTGTAATTAAATTACAGTTACTTATGAAAATGTTAACGATTACAAAGGGGGTTACATTTGAATATTTACGCACAACCTCATACAGATTTAATAGATTTCTTTCCCAAATTGCACGGACTACTCTAAAATATGAGACATACAGCCCTATGATTTCTACGATGCGGAAAACACAGACTGGGTAATTTGTAACCTATTACATTTCCAAAGTAACCTTCCCAACACTGGTGCTATATTATGCATGTAGCCTTCCCAACACTGGCGCTATATTATGCATGCCAGGCCAGTAGTTGGCAATGTAACTTTGTAGAGAATTTTAGCACTTTCAGGCCCCCTAAAACACCATTGTGTAAATGAACGATGCAAAAAAAAAAGTTTTCTGTTTTTAGTTGAAAACATTGTCATGTAAACACCCCCTAAAGATGACTGCCATATTAGCCAGTTTAACATAAACCAAAAAATTATCAAGCTGAATTTGAATACACGCAAATCAGTGACAGTATGATTTTGCTGTAGTAGGAAGCTAGTTCAAAGGGGTCATATGATGCGATTTCAATTTTTCCTTTCTCTTTGAAGTGTTACAAGCTTTTGGTGCATAAAGAAGATCTGTAAAGTTGCAAAGACTAAAGTCTCAAATCCAAAGAGATATTCTTTATAAAAGTTAAGAGTCAACCACGCCCTCCTAAAACGGCTTGTTCTAACATGCCCCCACATGTCTACGTCACGATGTGGGAAGATTTGCATAACACCGCCCAAATGTTCAGGCTTAACTTTGATTCTCGCTGTAGTATTGTTGCTCAGGCCCGTAACCAGCTATGAGGCCACCTAGGTCCGGACCTCTGTAAATTTTTCATGTTCAAAAATAAAATGTGTTCTTTGAATGTCTAATTTGCTGTCATATGAATGCATGCATGACATGTATAATTCAGTTTAGACAGTTTGCAAGAATGTTTAGCGTCCCTGTTATGAAAATGATCGCTGTGAGATGCTCGCGGAGTGATCGAGGCTTGAGAGAGTTGTGAGTGAGGGCACGGGCGCAGCAAAATAGTCACTTATCAAAGCCATTCATCAAGATATGCGCAAATTGACTGCATCCACACCTACATTTAAATTAAGTCAATTATGCCTTCCTCAGCACTATTTTGTTCACCATACATTACATACATTTGCTGCTTATTTATATAAATTGTTTTTACATCTTGTATGGCATGTGGAAAATGGTTGTAAACCCTGTTTTACTAAATCAGCATGGTTATACCCTATATATTTTAAAATGCTTTTATAAAATAACTCATTATGAATTTATACCTCTGAATGTCAAGTAATTAACATTTTAAAATGTCCTACTATACTGGTATGCTTGCCTTGGTGGTACTATTTTTATAGTACCGGGGGGTGTTTAGGTGCTTTTGCCTACACATCACTTCTGCACTTCAACTATTAGAGCACCACCATTAATTTCAAAAGCATCTATTTGATTTTGTTCTGGAACCTGTGTGGAGTGTATACAATCATTTTACAAATACATTTGAATAGAACTGCTTGAATTATTTGAGATTTTACACAGGACAAAAAAAGGATCCTTTTACTAATGTGTATTGATCCTTGGAATGAAGACTTGGCAACCTAAGGACCACTGAAAGAGTGAGTAAAGGAGAGATATGAGGGGCACTTTGATGTCACTTCACAAACTAGAAATTACATGAGTTACACCCACATCAGCAAGGCAGGTTAATCGAGTTTGGCATTGTAGATGTATTTGCACATTAATGTTTGTGTGTAGACAAAAAAAATGTGCAGAGAAGATGAGTGAATGAAGAAAAACAAGTATGTACTATATGGTATTAAAATGGACTAGATAAGAAATGGATGGTTCTGGAATGGCCAAGTTAAAGTCCTCATCTTAAACCAATGAAAATGCTGTGGTGATCTAAAGTGTATGGAATAGCCTTAAAATCAATTAATGCAAAAAATACAGTGTCCACATGCATAACCAAATTCACATTCACAAAAGCTAATTCACATGCATAAAACAATACATATGCTAAATACATTTCTCAAATGCAAAACACTATTAAAAATATATGGCAAGTTGCATAGAGCCTTGTTGGTGTCACATGTTTATGTTTCCATGCCCCCATTTGGTCTTCCTGTTCCTGCTCCCTGATTGTTTATTATTTGTCCCAGGTGTTTCCTATGTTTATTGTTTCATCAGCTCCAGGTGTGTCTCGTCTTCCCATTAGCCTGTTCAGTGTATTTAAAGAGTGTTCTGTTCCCTATTGGTTTGTCCGGTATTATTGATGTCTACTCCTTGTGCTACTTGTGAATCCCCGTGATATGAATAAATTCCTTGGTTTTGTATTCCTGGTCTCCTCATTCCTCGCGCCGTGTTCCCGTTCCGTAGCAACCCGTGACAGAATACCGGACCCAAAACAAAAGTAAGCGGCGCCTTTCCT
>NW_015542447.1:232773-233639 GCF_001515605.1 Sinocyclocheilus anshuiensis
CATGCCCCCATTTGGTCTTCCTGTTCCTGCTCCCTGATTGTTTATTATTTGTCCCAGGTGTTTCCTATGTTTATTGTTTCATCAGCTCCAGGTGTGTCTCGTCTTCCCATTAGCCTGTTCAGTGTATTTAAAGAGTGTTCTGTTCCCTATTGGTTTGTCCGGTATTATTGATGTCTACTCCTTGTGCTACTTGTGATTCCCCGTGATATGAATAAATTCCTTGGTTTTGTATTCCTGGTCTCCTCATTCCTCGCGCCGTGTTCCCGCTCCGTAGCAACCCGTGACAGAATACCGGACCCAAAACAAAAGTAAGCGGCGCCTTTCCTACCCATGTTTGTTTTTCATGTGTGTTTTTGTTTTGTTTTCCCGTTCATTTCTCACCGTCCAAATGGAGGAACGAGCGAAGTTAATCGCTGTGGCTCGGGCGAACCCCGACCTGATTCTCTACAAGAGGGCATTCGTGCCGCTCGCCTTAGCCAGCTCCCTCGAGGGGGAAACCCTCGTGACGCTGTTCCGGATTGGGATAACTTACCATCGCCCCGCGGAGGTCCCAGACACCACCAACCTCGGCTGGAAGGAGGCAGTCATCCAGTGTCTGGAGAGCCTCCGATCCGGGACCCATCTGCCAGCCATTCCCGAGTCAAGTTTGCCGGCCGATCATGTGGCAAGCCCGCCGGCCGATCATGTGGCAAGCCCTCCGGCAGATCATGTGGCAAGCCCGCCGGCGACTCCTCAGTCAAGCCTGCCTCCTGTTTCCCCGTTAGACCCAGGGACAGTGGCTCCTGATCCCCAGTTAAGCCCAGGGAGGGCTCCTGATCCTTAGTTAAGCCCCGGGAGGGCTCCTGATCCCCAGTTAAGCCCCGGGA
>NW_015542447.1:233767-235435 GCF_001515605.1 Sinocyclocheilus anshuiensis
CTGATCCTCAGTTAAGCTCCTGGTCTCCTCGTTCCTCGCACCGTGTTCCCGCTCTGTAGCAACCCGTGACAGTTGGCTGATTTTGGCTTCCAACGATAATGAAAACACCATGCTACATTCAGTCCCTTTCCTTTACAGTGGTGCGATAAAGTCATTTCTGCGCAACACCCTAACCAGTCAAATCATGCAACCTGACTGGATGTGCTCGATACTAAAGAGTTCAAATTGAGCTGCGCAAGAGACACTGTTTTTTTTTATTGAATTACTGTTTTTACTCACTGTTGTTTGTTGACAGTGAATCTGCTCTGAAAGAACAGGAGTTGGGGGTCATTTTGAATAGTGACATGGGCCCCCTGAAAAAACACATTTTGCTTACAAAACCTCAAAAGTCTAGGACCAGGACCAGCACCTTGTGGAATACAGATGGATGGCATAAAGTGTGTACAACTGTCCTGTATTAGCTGCGATTGGCTGTACCCTGGTTTGTGCTCATCCATATATGAAATTCTCAATTCATAACAATTTCATAACAGGCACATTTCAATGAATCATGGCCAAGACATTTAATACAGGCCTATTCCCAAAGTACTCAGAAACAGAAATAAAAATATGTTCAAATATTCAAACTTATACAGCAACTGTAGCAAGTGACTTTAAATGTTTTGATTCTGCCATAAAACCAAAACAATAACAAGGACATTTAATAATGCATCGCAAAGGTTTATGCCTCGTGCACAGTCAGAAGGATACAATTCTAAAATTAATATACAGTAGTAATAATGCATGACTCTGTTGAAACCACTCTGGAACTTTTTTGAAATCACTGTCAAAATGGATGGCTTGCAGCATGAGGGCAACATAAAATCATGATTATGTTACCTGGACAAATATAATGTAATTATTTATTTTTGTATGAGTTTATCCATATGCTTTTCTCTTTTTATTTTTGTATTTATTTTTATGTTTTTCATTTTCATTCAACAATGTTTTGAGACAATCCTTGTGCATTAAGGAGTAGTATTTCTGCCATTCAAAAGAACACAAAGCAATCCTATACATCCAAACATCTGGCATGAAGCTCTAGATGACACATTTCGATAGGTCAAACTCAATCTGACATAATGACATCATTATCACAGCTTCAGAAACACTCCACCTTCCCCAGCTCCACCTGTATAGATCTGCTACAGGGTGACTCGTGTATGCTATATGGGGTTAATTTATATACAATGCATACTCTTTAAACTGATTTAAGTCATTCTTTTTTGGCAAGAATTTAAATACAGATATGCAGCTACCAAGCTAAACCACACCTTGGCCAGAACCTGTCGACAAAAAAGCTCAAGCTGACAAGACAAGAAGCTGTTTTCCATATATTAGGCTGTATTTGTATTCATATCTTATGGGCTCTCATGTTTAGATGGCCACATGCAAAATCCCTTTCTGTCAATACAGATTTCATGACTCATTCTGCATTTCACAGTGTCATCAGATTTTCTATCTAAATCTACTTCAATTTTGCAATACAACTGTGGTGTAAACGAAACACTATTGGCTTTATTTGTTCTAATGACCTACTTAAGTTTGAGAACCCATGCCTGACTACTCTACTAAGTTCACCCAAAAATTACAATTGTGTCATTGTCCCCTAACCCCCACACCCGCCCC
>NW_015542447.1:235600-241444 GCF_001515605.1 Sinocyclocheilus anshuiensis
CCCTAACCCCCACCCCCGCCCCCCGTTTTAAAAAACATGTTTTTTTTTCAGTTTATGTTTTAAAGATTTGAAAATGTAAGTAAACATACAATCTCAATATCTTAGATGCTCATATATGGGCATTTTAAGCTGAATATGTACAGTATATTGATTAGGAAAGGATGTTGTTCACTTCCTGTTACACACACACACCGTTTCCCTTGATTTAACCTTGAAACATTAGAAATTTCCAATACAAGTATTATTTGAGCTTGAGCTTGAGCAGTACAAGGTGTGATGATGGTGCAGAATAATATGGGCACAATTTAGACACATGCATGATGATAACAGCAGATAATATAAAAACGAATTTAAGATTCTCATATATGGCCATTTTAAGCTGAATATGTACAGTATATTGATTAGGAAAGGATGTTGTTCACTTCCTGTTACACACACACACCGTTTCCCTTGATTTAACCTTGAAACATTAGAAATTTCCAATACAAGTATTATTTGAGCTTGAGCTTGAGCAGTACAAGGTGTGATGATGGTGCAGAATAATATGGGCACAATTTAGACACATGCATGATGATAACAGCAGATAATATAAAAACGAATTTATTCGATGTAAAGAATGCCTTAGAATGCTTTTAGGAAAAGAGAAAATGTAAGAGAATGGATGAGAGGAAGGGCAAAGGGTAAAGACTGAAAGATGACTGAAAGACACTGGAAATGAAAGACACACAAACATAATAGATAAGCAAAGAAAGAACAAAGAGAAGCTAGATTTTCCTGAAGGAAACAGCAGGGCTTGCAATATAGCAAAGCATTGAAGTTTCAGGTAAGGTAAGTTTAAGTAATGTTTTTCAGATTTTACTTCTGTGGAAATTAAATGTAACATCAAAACTGCTTTGTTGTTGTCTTGACACTCAGCTGTTGGTTACATTTTAAATAGTAAAGAAGCTCATGGGAGATTTTTAAACTTAAATCAAGGGGAAAATAAAAGAAGATTAAGATACCTTATCTTTACAAACCCAAATTAAATTGCACACATGAAAATGAAATTGTCTACAAAACAAATCTGAATAGAAAATATTTATATACAGCTTATACAGATTAAAAAAAAATAAATGAATATATATATTTTTTTTTTTTTGAGTATAGAATTCAAACCTACTGCATCAGGTGTCTTAAACTTTAGGGGAAAGAATAGAATTGCAAGATGTATACCCAGAATTCTGCGAAGAAGAAAAAAACTCAGAATTGTGAGATTTAAATTTGCAATTGTGAGACAAAAAGAAGATATTCTGAAGAATGTTGGTGACTATGGTTGGTTTTAAAAAAAAAACTATGGACGTCAATGGCGTCCAGCAACAGTTTGGTTAGCCACGTTCTTCAAAATATCTTCTTTTGTGTTCAGCAGAAGAAAGACAAAGGACAAGGATATTTTGGGTTGTTTTAAATGTTTCAACTTGTACAGTTCATTATTTAAAACATCTATTGGTCAAAGCAATTTATGTATGTTACATTTTGTCAGATAATTCAGACCAAAAACAAAAGAAAAACATTTTGAGTAAAGGTCATGTAGTGTGTTATGCATGTAAATGCAAAATCTCATTCTCATTATTGTAATATGGTAATGTAATGTTGTCATTACTGTAAATGTGCTAATGTATATTATGAATGTAAATGTATATAGCACTAGTCCAACAGTATTCCCTACAGTTTCCAGAGATGTGTTTCCTGTGGCTGTTTTTAAGTAGTTGTTTTGCTCCAGGTCTGAAATTTTACATTGCTCCTCAATCAGAGACCCAACCCTCTGCTAATGGACCCGTTGGACCCGCTCTCCTTATCGCCTGTCCAGAACCACTCCGAAGCACTTTTGAGCTGTTGAGGTCACACACACAATAAGCGAGTGAGTGAGCCACAGGGCACACTTACACCAGTTCGTTCACATTACTCTACTTTACATTCTCCTCTCCTCTTTCTCCATGCACATTTCTTCCTCTGGGCTTCCTGTCATATGTCTCTTTGCTTTCTTCTCTTCTGCTGCCCCCCTCTGCTCTGTTTTTTCTCTTCTCCGCTTTTCTGTCTGCTCACCAGGCATGTTCTCTTTCTTCTTTTTAAAACCGTCACACAGATAATCTGCCCCTCGGGCTCCCATCCTCTTTACTTGGTAGCACTCACACAAATGCACACATGCCACAAACATTTTAATGTTGTTGTCTTTTTCCTTAATATTGAAATTTGAACTCCAACCAGCCCAATGGTGAAAATATCACTAGCAAAATCACACTAAAATCATGCTCACAGACATCCATCTGCTCCATTACAGAAACATGCTTTCCCATAATCACAGGCCTCGAGTGCTGACCTCTGTGATGCCCTGACCTCACTGTGAAAAAAGACAAGCAGAACACTAGCAAAACCAGATTTGTTGCTTGTGGGTGGTTTAATTAGCGTAGATTGTGTGTGAATGTGTGTGTGACTATGAGTGTTGACATGTATTTGTGTATGTGATAATATGTAACTGCGGGAACAGAAGCACACACTCACTTTTCTGTGTGTTGAAAGGACACCACAAAAGGAGCTAAAACCTTTTAGTCAAAAATAACGTGTGCCCCTTAAAAAGAAGCACATGGCACAGTGTTGGTATCAAATGGTAATACTTTGATAAATACCATGGTATTGAATGATTACCAAATTCATATAGCATGACAATAGCATGGTACTCCAAGTTACTTCAAAGAATATCATGATATACCTTTCGGTGCTGTTTTGTTCATGGTGTTAGTTTAGCAGAGCTCAGTTTACCTTTTGCAACAGCTGAGAGCCAGAATACTTGGTCGCAAGGGATTTCATTTCTCCACCAAACGCTGAAGCCCAAAGTTTTACACTAGAAAGAAGGAAATGAAATTATGAGGAAATGGATTTGACATAGCAGGTACACATTTGGGTATGAGAGAAAAGTGCAATGTAGTGAAAACACTTGCTTAAACCGCATTTTCAAATCATGCGTATTTATAATACATGAAATTTGTATTGTATTTAAGCAAATACGACTCCTTTAAACTGCATTTGGCCCATCACACAAATATATGAAGTGAACTTTAAAATCAAAAGGCACTGGCTAAATAAATAAATGCATATTGTGACCTAACATATTTTAGTCTATTCATTTTGATTCAGTTCATTTTGTAGAGCAGTCTGGGCAACTTGACAAATAGCAAATAACAAAGTTGGGACAAAATGACAACAATACAGGCTATTTTATATATGTTTCTTTCGGTCAGCAATAGTTGTACAAAACCAATACAGCAAACAATATACAAAACATCCTATTTTATTTGTAGCCTATTATTAGCACCTACTAATTATATACAATACATTAGAAATATAAGAAAAGTATACTTACACTGACAGGGGAATTCCTTGATGAGATGCACATACTCTGGTATTGGGTGTAATCCACAGCAGGAGGAAAAATATACAATGCAAAACACACTTCATGATTGCAATGATGTCCAGAGCTTCTGAAGAGATGATGAATTGTCTGTCAACAAACTCAGCTGCCGACTAACACAGCTTACACCAAATATATGGATGGATGTGTCGCGTGGAGTGCGTTCCAGTCAGAGATGTAACAAGGGAAGTGCATGAATGTATTTTTGAAGTAAAGGCGCCGCTGTCATGCTTTATATATAGCCTACTCCAGTCATACTGCAGTTTTACTCAAATCAAGTGCGCTGAAAGAGAGCGCCGAGGTGAGAGCAGAACGGACCGATGATGCGAGGACGTGTCACGTCTTCTCTTTCGTCCGCTTTCTGAGAAGCTGCTGCTGCCTTTATTGTTCTTCAAAGGAGAATCCGCTATCAAATGATGCCATACGAATCGATGACGAAATAGTGAACAAAACAACTACCGGAAAACGGAAAACGACAAGACACGACAGACTGAGTGAATGAGTTAAAGAGACTACACCACAACTAGGCTACTGTATGACTACAGATGCGCTTCAATACTCAGCTCCCACCAGAGAAACACTCAACTCCTCAGCAATTAGCTTGTCATTTAGTTAGTGATTGGAGTTATTGAGCTGGTGAGTCTCATGAAACCTGCAGACTTATATTTAATCCAGAGTCTATCTATCATATTTTAATGTTTATGCACTACATTTAGTCCTGCAAATTCTCATTACTGGAAAAAAAGTCATTGTTATAATGCGAAAAAATAATTATATATTATTTCAATTGTAATCGTTTATAATTTGATGTGTATTAGCAACAATTATGACAACAATGACAATTATTATGGTAAATTTCATAACTGTAATAGAAATGATTAATTCAGGAACAAAACAATCAGTGTGTCTGAAATTGCATGCTGTAGGTACTGCTTTTGAATTCAAACTTACTTTGTGATAGTTAAAAAAAAAGTATGTTCTATATAAGCTGTGTCCCAATAGAAAATGTGAAGCTGATGTCACGTTGTGTTTCATTCTGGGTAACTGTTTTGTTTAGATTATTTAGACTATTTATAGAATTGCGCTGCCTTTCTGCTAGTCAGTTTAAGGCAGTGTTCTCTTTTTAAGCATATGTTTTGGTGTCTCACTGTGGGACATGCCCCTTCAGTGCATTCCTCTAGAAGATTTTAGTGTAAGAGCCTCACACGGGGCACCACTAAATGTAGTGATTTCAATCTGAAATAGCTTCACGTGGGACACCATTAAATCTAGAGGTTTTAGATCTAAGTAGCACCATATATTTAATGGTTTTGGGCTTAAATATTAATGCTAATATTAACATTTTGTTTTGTTCACAGGTGATTGTGAGAGTGTCAGATAATTCTTTCCTATGTTACGGTGCACCAGCAAGGGATTTCCACCCTGACAGTAAAGAACAATCATGAAAGATTGTTGAATAAACAAACTTTTTGAATAAAAGAGTTATATAAATTGGAGGAAGTCATCTGAAAGATTTGTGAGATCTTCTTCATTTGTAGAGCCTCCCACTGTATTATCAACACAAGGAAGCCACAGGTGTAATAAAAGGGTTTTATTAACAAAAGGATAGACAAGAGTAACTGACAACTACTAAATTATTTCCTTGAATTGATAAAGTGCAAAAGTTTGATAGATGCAATTGACCTATCGGTAAGCCCCGCCCCCCTTAGTTACTGTTGCTCACTCGGACAAACAAACGGGAGTTGCTGCTGTCTTACAATGACAGCTGTGTGAAAACTTTAATGTCCCAAGATGTTTTTGATAAATTTTGGACACAGAAGGAGCATCATTTAAGTGGGACTTAAATACGCCATGGAGGGATATATAAAAGATTTCAAAATAAATATGTAAAAATACAGATCATAATGCAGACAGGAGAAGTCTCCCCAGGTAGCCAAAACGGTTTGGCCCGATAATGGCCCAGATCCGGCAGGCCGGATTAAATAACTCCGCCCGGCTGCGGTTGCCAGAGTCTACAATTCGAAATACACTGGCCCGAGTCCGGCTGCCAAAACTGCCGGCATTGGGCCACAATCACGATGACAAGCATTGAAACACTTAGCCAGTACTGGCCCGAGTCTGGGTACTGAAATTGAGCCAACACCACCGGCATTGGGCCACAATCACACCGACGAGAAATGAAACACTTAGCCAGTACTGGCCTGAGTCTGGGTACTGAAACTGGGCCAACAGCACCAGCATTGGGCCACAATCACACCGTGGTGGTGTTGGCTCAGTTTCAGTACCCAGACTCGGGTCAGTACTGGCTAAGAGTACCATTTTGGTTGGTGTGATATATATATATTTCCCCCCCTCTGGTCTATGCATCCCTGCCTCTGCTGAATTATTTTATCCCCGGT
>NW_015542447.1:241514-244151 GCF_001515605.1 Sinocyclocheilus anshuiensis
AATGCAGACAGGAGAAGTCTCCCCAGGTAGCCAAAACGGTTTGGCCCGATAATGGCCCAGATCCGGCAGGCCGGATTAAATAACTCCGCCCGGCTGCGGTTGCCAGAGTCTACAATTCGAAATACACTGGCCCGAGTCCGGCTGCCAAAACTGCCGGCATTGGGCCACAATCACGATGACAAGCATTGAAACACTTAGCCAGTACTGGCCCGAGTCTGGGTACTGAAATTGAGCCAACACCACCGGCATTGGGCCACAATCACACCGACGAGAAATGAAACACTTAGCCAGTACTGGCCTGAGTCTGGGTACTAAAACTGAGTCAACACCACCAGTATTGGGCCACAATCACACAGACGAGAAATGAAACACTTAGCCAGGACTGGCCATTGTTTGAATAACCGTGGAAATGAAATCATTACAATTAATAGGTCTAACATACAATGATCACGTTAAATAGCCTACAGTTTACATCGTATTAAAAATATTTCATGACATGCCACCTATTATCTGGTACTTGCCTAAAAAGACGGGTAGTTGGGTCAACCTCTGCCTATAGAGATTTATACGCCTATAAAAAGTTTTCAAAAGCACCCCCCCTCTGGTTAAAGCTTTGAATAATTTGTTCTTCCACAAAATGACATTGTTACCTTAAAAACCTTAATGGTATCTACTTCAAAATAAAATAAAATACATATTTTACCAACCCAGTCTCATAAAAATACGTACCTCAGGGTACTTTTCTGCAACACCGTTTTTACGTACCTTACTGCACATTTCGCCGCAGTTTCAAAGAGAAATGTCCACTGAGTGGCGCTAAAACACGGATTCAATACGTGAACCCTGGCACGTTTTTATTACGTTGATATAGGTACGTATTGCTGTGTTTTTATTACGTTGCTTCAGGTACATATTGCGGCGGTTCAGAATTCAAATATCCGGGGACTGTCGCTAAAAGTTAATGCTCTATCATGTTGGAAATATGCCCTACACCAAACCCAACCCTAAACCTACCCGATAGTGTTAACAAATGCAAAACTGATATAAAAACGCATTTGTTGATGCAACCGTGTCATTTGAACTTACTTATATGCAGATTTGAACCATTTTGGCGAACCATAGTTACACGGAATTCGAACCGGAGCTCCTCGCCTCTCAAGTACGTCTCCGTACTCCGTGAGCTACCGAACAAACCTACCATCAATGAAAACCCATTGATATGAAGCTGGATATGTGCGGTGCTAACGTTCAAAAGCATCAGTTTTCAAATCTCCCAGCATATTAAAATTGTTTTGAAGTCATAACATGATATTCTTCAAGTAATTGTGCGAAAATTACGCTTTATTAATTGAAACTCTGTAAATGTGTGTGAAAAGGAATAAAAGGTGTCAGAGTTTTACTGCCTCTAGTGTTCATTTCTTTTGGAAACTGCAGTGATATGTACTTATTGGTACGTATTTCGTGTCTCGCGAAAATGTGGCCCCGGGTACGTTTTTGCCATGAGACCGGGTTGCATTTTACTGTGTCCTTGTTAAGTCTACATGTACTTTTGCATGTCAACTAAATATGTCACCTTTAAAAAGATTAAGGGTTTGGCCCTTACACCATTTCTTTTCATGGCATCCCCACCTACTACCCCATGACATGCATATGTGAAAAAAAAAATACAAATTATTAAAAAAAATTTAAAAAAAAACCTCCAGGAGCTTCCTTCTAAAAGAGATGAAAAGTAAGCAGATCTAGCAATTTTTAGAGCTTTTCTGTAAGTAGAAGTACTTTCTCTCTATGCAAGACGAAATACCTCTAGTTTTGTTTTCTTCCTGCTGCACTCAATTTTCTGGGCTGCTCTCTTTAGGGCGCGAGTGTGCTCATTATACCATGGTGTCAGACTGTTTTCCTTAATCTTCGTTTCACGAGTTCATACTAACATATAATGTGATTAAGCAATTAGTAGCATATTTGGCGTGCTGTCCAGATGGAGGGCTCCGAGCTCAGGTTAAAGCCCGAACTCAGAGAACTCCCCCCCCATCCCAAGAATGGGATGAAATTAGATTAGTAGTGAGGTGTTGGGGTGGAGGCGGGATGCTGGAAAACTTTCGTGGAACTGAGGTAAGTTGGCTGTATATATACACACGTATGTGCTTGTTTAGGTGATTAGCTGACGAGCTCCACCTGGACCAGACTGATTGATTATCTGATCGTGCTCCTCCCGAACCTTGTTAATAAAACATCATTTGACGAGTTCACACTAACATATAATGTGATTAAGCAATTAGTAGCATATTTGGCGTGCTGTCCAGAGGGAGGGCTCCGAGCTCGGGTTAAAGCCCGAACCCAGAGAACTCCCCAATAGGAGCTGAAGGCCACTGAAAAGGAAAAAGGATTACAAGTAACGGGAGGAAAGACTGAGATGTGAGGGCATCTGTTGCAAGCGTAAGCAGCTTTGTGCTTGTTTCAGCTGCTGTAGCTGTAGGCCACGGGGCTTGTGATATTCGAGGGGAAAAAATGCTGGAGTACCCCATCTGCGCAACTAGAATTTAAAAGTCTTCTGCTAGTTATTGAAGCATTAAAAAAACTATCTAAACTGATAAATAACAGATTGGAGATTAAAATAATAGCAGATTTGTCTCATTTTAA
>NW_015542447.1:244640-250092 GCF_001515605.1 Sinocyclocheilus anshuiensis
ACGCTAGCGACTGCTACGTGAGCTGGAGGCCCGGCTACATGTGGCGCTGCAGCCGGAAGAGCCTCGGTAAAAAGTTGAGCCGAAGCGGGAAGCGAATGAGGTTTTGCTGCGGTGAGAACTGGGGCACGGCCCAGGTTCGTTTAAGACCTGCCGCTGCGACCAAAAGCTCGAGGAGAGCCGGGTCTTGTGCGGGACAATGATAGTGTCGAGTGGGCGAGTTCGAGGCTTTGCTCGATCTATTGGCCGCCTTGGCTGATTTGCAGCGGGAAGAATAGATCATACAGATCAGCTTTGTTTACCCTCCGTGAGAATGGTTCATCGGAAATAAATTAGTGTTTGCTTCAGCCTTAAATACTATACACTTTCCGATCGGAGGGAGGATATATTGGCATGGCCGAATGATACGAGGATGTCGGGGAAGTTGGGCGAGATGCTGGAAAACTTTCGTGGAACTGAGGTAAGTTGGCTGTATATATACACACGTATGTGCTTGTTAAGGTGATTAGCTGACGAGCTCCACCTGGGCCAGACTGATTGATTATCTGATCATCAGCTTTAGCTATATGGAGTATACACGAGAATAGGTTTTAGCCAGGTTTCTGTCAAACAGAGCACATCTAGGTTATGATCTGTGATTATATAATTTACAAAAAGCACTTTCGTAGAAAGGGATCTAATATGCATTAAACCAAGCTTTATCATTTGTTTATCTGTAGTCTAGTTATGAATCTCTATGTGCTGAGAATTAACTGACTTCTGTGACTTCTGTGTGAAGTCACACTAATGCCTAGGGTCTCTGTGAAAGAGGTTTGGAAAGAGTGATATTTATGTTCTGCCTGGTCATGTGCTGAGTCTGAATGGCGACTTCTTCCACTTGTTGATCTTGGGCATGTTGCAGTGGGAAGAAAGTAGTTGGATGCATTTCACAGTCTTGAACACAAAACACTGGTGAACGATGAGCTCCTGAGCACAGGGAAAGTCCTTGGTCTGGAACATGCAGCTGAAGGAGCCTTGCAGGTGAAGGTTCTTATGTCTGTGCAGAAGTTCCGGACAATCTTGAACACGCACAGAGAGGATCACTGACAAGACAATTCTGACGTTTGTGGAGAGAACCTTGGCAGTCTGGAACATGCAGACAGAAGATTGCTTAAGAGAAGGTTCTGAAGTTGTTGCAGAAGATGGAGGACACTAAGCTTGTGGTCGTTGTTGCTGTGGCAGTTTCCAAACTCCCCAAATTCACTTCTTGCAGAACTTCCTTGTTTCTCCTTAGAACAACTTAGCTTAGCATTTTGCAAATAAAGAGATTTCGCTTAGCACTTAGCTGCACAGCAGCTTAGGCAAATTATTTGTCTTGGAGAAAACCTTTTAATCTTTCCTGAGAAGGAGGGATTTGCAAATTAGGCACCTTTCAGATCCAGCATTTTGATTGGCTGATGCTGTCAGCAATGGCCATTGAATGGCTCCCTCTTTTGCATGAGGTTTATCTGCATAGTTTAATGTCCACGTTTGCAACAGTGTCTTTAAGGCAAAGGTCTTAAACCCTGCTCCTTGGGACCCACTGTCCTGCAAAGTTTATTCCTGTGTATTTTCAAGCAGTCTTGAGGAGCTTGATTAGCTGCTTCAAGTGTGTTTGATACGGGTTGTAGCTAAACCCTGCAGGACAGTGGGTCCCTAGGAACAGGGTTGAAGACATCTGCTTTAAGGTTTATCCTATGCATTGATAGGGACACTATACTGTCAACATGCACCGTCCTTCGGATGAGACGTTAAACCGAGGCCCTGACTCTCTGTGGTCATTAAAAATACCAGGATGTCTTTCGAAAAGAGTAGAGGTGTGACCTTGGCATCCTGGCCAAATTTGCCCATTGGCCTCTGATCATCATGGCCTCCTAACAATCCCCATATCTACTGATTGACTTCATCACTCTGTCTCCTCTCCACCAATAAGCTGGTGTGTGGTGGGCGTTCTGGAGCACTATGGCTGCCGTCGCATCATCCAGGTGGATGCTGCACACTGGTGGTGGTTGAGGAGATACCCTTTGACAATGTAAAGCACTTTGAGTGCCTAGAAAAGCGCTATATAAATGTAATTAATTAAACTTGTTTCTCCTTCGAAAAGGAATTTACAATCATTCACACATTGATAAGAGTAAGGGAGAACAAAGCAGTTCCGGTGTGGAGGTCACTGTACTTTAATGTTAGCCCTCCATCCACAAGAGGATGTTTTATTTAAAGGCAAAAGGCATCCTTTTTTGTTCACAGAGCCTGATCACATCAAAATTAAACCTTCTACACATTGTGTAGAAAGGGGGTTGCCATCTTGACTGCTGTCTACTACACCTCAGAAGCCCAATTACATCAGCCCTAGTTGGTGGGCACACATGACGTTGTGTCTGGGAGTGGCTCCCCCTCTCAGTATAAAAGGATTCAATAACCTCTTCTCAGTTCACACCAGAAGCCAGAGACTCTTCACAGTGTTGCTCATGCGGGAACAAGATTTCATGCAAGCGCACACATCAGGTCTGCTCTGCTTGTCTTGGGCTGAAACATGCTCAATTGGCAATCAAAAATCCCAGTGCTTGTGAGCACTGTGCACATTTTAACATTGTGACATTGCCAAGCTAGGCTGTTGGGCCAGGATTCACGGTCCGGATGCTACTCCACAAATGATGTTTTATTAACAAAGTTCGGGAGGAGCATGTTCAGATAATTAACCTGATTAACATGAGAGGAGCACAATCAGTAATCAATCTAACTAATTAAGTAATTACCTCTGTTCCTCGACAGTTTTCCAGCATTCGGTTTGCACCTTTTGCCATTATATCACAGACTCAACTTTTCCCGTCCAAACGATGAGACCTATACTGGGGATTTCTCCGGCCAATCTGCCGGCCCCAGGACCACTCCTTCTCCGCCAGACAAGGCCGCAGAGCTCCAGGCTTAATCGAAAAATTGAAGGGGGTCTGAATACTTTCCGTACCCACTGTAACTCAGCAAATACTCAACAAAGAGACATGAGAGGTATATCTATAGAAAGCTTGACATGTCTACTTTTAAACTATGGAAGTCTTATCGAAAACAAATATTCTGTGATAAAGTAATCCATATGAAACTTGAAAGACGTTTTTCACGTCTCCCTTCATTATATCTAATGCGACCACGCCCACGCGCTGAGCGCGCTATAGATATTATAATCATCCACGTGAAGCGTGTGGCGTGTAAAAGCCCACATCACAGCAAACAAAGCTGTACCTCAAGTTTTTTTTAATTTTACTGTTCGTTTCGCACTGAGAGGAATACGACAGACACCTCGATTCGCTGTGACAAATAAGACAGAATTTACCTCAAGAAGCTTTGGATTACCTCAGAAAAAAAGAATGCTGCGGCTTGATCCAGCAGAGATCATAAACATGAGTAAGTCTTTTTTTATTAACCTACTTGTATTAGTTTTCACATGACTTGTACACATTTTACTAGTTAGACTTTTTCCAAACTATAGTTCCTGACTAAATGTATAATCAAGTGAAACATTATGAAGTTTCATTCACAGCATCTAAATGTCTCAGGATGCCAGGATGTTTTTTTTATGTTCTATGGCATAGACAGCAATACGATATAAAAGTAATATGAGTTATAATGTTACTAGCCTAAAGTCAGTAAGAATGATTAGACAAAACTTTACTGTGATAGGCTATTCTCTGTTCACGAATATAGCCATATATGTTTATAACTATCATTTTTTTATTGTATAGGCCTACATACAAAGCATGCTTGTGTTTATGAATGTAACTAAGCTTCTGTCCATGAATATCTGCTCTGGTGTAAATATTTTGAATGTGTTATACCCTGTCATTGGTGTTTGCGATCGTCTGAGTTGTAAATGTATGAAGTAAGCTGAAAATATCACTGATAATATGTGCAATGTGGTAATTGTGTTCTTTTTTTTCTATAAATTAGTACTAGTATCAGTTACCATCACAATAATGTTAATAATGTAGTTTATTATTTGTGTAAACAGCATGCTTACTTTTTTATTTCAGATGTGAGGATAACAGTGCAAAAGAACCTGTTGCAAAGCGAGCCAATGCAAATAAGCAGCCCACTCAGGAACCTGGAACACAGCTAAGACCAAGCGAGGCACACACTCCCATTAGTCTCTTCAAAATGTTTTTTTTTTTTTTTTTTTTTATGTCCTTCAGAGCACATAAACAATATACACTTTGGAAATGCCAGGTATGTTATGTTAATTTATATATTTCAACATGACACAATACCAGTCAAAAGCTTTTGAACAGTAATATTTTTAATGTTTTTGTAAAGAATTCTGTTCCGCTCACCAACCCTGCATTTATTTGATCCAAAATACATAAAGTTGCATTTGCTAAAGCAGTAATATTGTGAAATATTTTTACTATTTAAAATAACTGCTTTCTATTTGAATATATTCTTTACTGTGATAGGCTATTCTCTGTTCACGAATATAGCCATATATGTTTATAACTATCATTTTTTTATTGTATAGGCCTACATACAAAGCATGCTTGTGTTTATGAATGTAACTAAGCTTCTGTTCATGAATATCTGCTCTGGTGTAAATATTTTGAATGTGTTATACCCTGTCATTGGTGTTTGCGATCGTCTGAGTTGTAAATGTATCAAGTAAGCTGAAAATATCACTGATAATATGTGTGCAATGTGGTAATTGTGTTCTTTTTTTTCTATAAATTAGTACTAGTATCAGTGACCATCACAATAATGTTAATAATGTAGTTTATTATTTGTGTAAACAGCATGCTTACTTTTTTATTTCAGATGTGAGGATAACAGTGCAAAAGAACCTGTTGCAAAGCGAGCCAATGCAAATAAGCAGCCCACTCAGGAACCTGGAACACAGCTAAGACCAAGCGAGGCACACACTCCCATTAGTCTCTTCAAAATGTTTTTTTTTTTTTTTTTTTTTATGTCCTTCAGAGCACATAAACAATATACACTTTGGAAATGCCAAATAATGTAGTTTATTATTTGTGTAAACAGCATGCTTACTTTTTTATTTCAGATGTGAGGATAACAGTGCAAAAGAACCTGTTGCAAAGCGAGCCAATGCAAATAAGCAGCCCACTCAGGAACCTGGAACACAGCTAAGACCAAGCGAGGCACACACTCCCATTAGTCTCTTCAAAATGTTTTTTTTTTTTTTTTTTTTTATGTCCTTCAGAGCACATAAACAATATACACTTTGGAAATGCCAGGTATGTTATGTTAATTTATATATTTCAACATGACACAATACCAGTCAAAAGCTTTTGAACAGTAATATTTTTAATGTTTTTGTAAAGAATTCTGTTCCGCTCACCAACCCTGCATTTATTTGATCCAAAATACATAAAGTTGCATTTGCTAAAGCAGTAATATTGTGAAATATTTTTACTATTTAAAATAACTGCTTTCTATT
>NW_015542447.1:250620-267498 GCF_001515605.1 Sinocyclocheilus anshuiensis
CTATTTGAATATATTTTAAAATGTAATTTATTCCTGTGATCAAAGCTACATTTTCAGCATCATTACTCCAGTCTTACTACAAGTGTAACAATATACACTATACCATTCAAACGCTTGGAGTCAGTATATATAGAAATTAATTATTTTATTTAGCACACAACTGATGATAAAGACATTTATCATGTTACAAACGATGCTGTTCTTCTGAACTTTCTATTCATCAAATAAAAACTGAAAAAAAAAATCTTCTCAGCTCTTTTCAACATAATAATAATAATAATAATAAATGTTTTTTTGAGCAGCAAATCAGAATATTAGAATGATTTCTGAAGGAGTCAAAAGCTTTTGAACAGTAATATTTTTAATGTTTTTGTAAAGAATTCTGTTCCGCTCACCAACCCTGCATTTATTTGATCCAAAATACATAAAGTTGCATTTGCTAAAGCAGTAATATTGTGAAATATTTTTACTATTTAAAATAACTGCTTTCTATTTGAATATATTTTAAAATGTAATTTATTCCTGTGATCAAAGCTACATTTTCAGCATCATTACTCCAGTCTTACTACAAGTGTAACAATATACACTATACCATTCAAACGCTTGGAGTCAGTATATATAGAAATTAATTATTTTATTTAGCACACAACTGATGATAAAGAAATTTATCATGTTACAAACGATGCTGTTCTTCTGAACTTTCTATTCATCAAATAAAAACTGAAAAAAAAATCTTCTCAGCTCTTTTCAACATAATAATAATAATAATAATAAATGTTTTTTTGAGCAGCAAATCAGAATATTAGAATGATTTCTGAAGGATCATGTGACTGGAGTAATGATGCTAAAAATTCAGCTTTGATTGTTCCTAATAAACTGTTTAACTGCACTCGCAGGTGAATCTCACGTTATTTTGTGTGATAGCTAAATATATTCTTAATAAACTACAAACAAAAAATATATACATTTATTTTGTCCTCACATTCTCTCTTGTAACTCTTCCCTCTCAGTCACATACCTGACAGAATGGCTTATTATGCAGGCCTTTGTCTTCTCAGGTGTGAATCACAGCATTATGCACAATAGTTCACGCCTTCTCGCATAGACCCTTTCTCCTCAAAAAGTGTCTTAGAAAATTTAAATCAATATATTGTTTTCTGTGAGCGAATAAACAAGATGATTTTCATATCATTTTGAAGCAAAAACTCTAGGCTACAAGATCCTGTTCTCAAAAGTCTTGTTAACAAATTTTCTGTACACTGTAAATAGGTTGCTGTAAATTTTACAGTAACTTACTGGCAGCTGGATGCCAGTAATTTACTGTAAAAATGTTTACAGTATTATTACTGTAATTGCATTTACAGTACAATAATGTCTTTACTGTATTTTATTTACAGTATTATTGCCGTATTTTCATTTACAGTACCAGTACTGTAGATTTTATTTTCATTTAGTTTAAACATTTTTTACGTAAAAAACAATCCAATTGTGGTACTGCACTGTAAACCATTATTTTTCAGCATCATCACTCCAGTCTTCAGTGTCACATAATCCTTCAGAAAGCATTCTAATATGCTGATAAACATTTTTTAATATTATTATCAATATTTGAAACAGTTGAGTACATTTTTTTCAGGATGATTTTCTTTGATGAATAGAAAGATCCAAAGATCACCATTTATCTGAAATAAAAAGATTTTGTAACATTATACACTATACCATTCAAAAGCTTGGAGTCAGTATCATTTTTTTCTTTGGGAAAGAAATGATAAAAATTACTACTTTTATTTAGGAAGTATGCTTTAAATTGATCAAAAGTGATGATAAAGACATTTAGAATGTTACAAAAGATTTCTATTTCAGATAAATGCTGTTCTTCTGAACTTTCTATTTATCAAAGAAACCTGAAAAAATTCTACTCAGTTGTTTTCAACATAATAATAGCAATAATAATAATAATAATAATAATTTTATGAGCAGCAAATCAGAATATTAGAATGATTTCTCAAGGATCATGTGACTGGAGTAATGATCCTAAAAATTCAGCTTTGATCACAGGAATAAATTACATTTTAAAATATATTCAAATACAAAACAGTTATTTTAAATAGTACAAATATTTCAAAATTGTAAAATTTTTGCTGTACTTTGGATCAAATAAATGCAGGCTTGGTGAGCAGAAGAGACTTCTTTAAGAAACATTAAAAATCTTACTGTTCAAAAACTTTTGACTAGTATGTTAGCCTGTAGTTTGAAGTAAAAAATATGAATATTAATAAGGAGAGTCTGAGATTTATTTGACAGTGATTTCACATTTCTTGTTTGTATGAAGGCTAAATACCAATAAAAGGTGAACATTTATTTATTTGCAACATTTTTTTCCTAAAATTTTTTTTTAACTAAAATAGTTTGTAGGTACAGACATCTGTTGTGGCCGTTCTTGGCCGTTTTTATGAGGCTTTTTTAATAGTGTTCATATCGATATCGGAATTATATCGTATCGACCGAAATTAAGAAATATATCCTTTAAGAAAGATTAAAAATCTTACTGTTCAATAACTTTTGACTGGTATTGTAAATAAAATACAGTAAAAATGAGTTTGTGGTGTTGTTAAATTTCAGTAATTTTGACAGTAAAAGTTGACAAGCTCTCCAATGAGAAACAGCAGGATGGGATTCAGGCTGCACCCTCTTTCCAAAATTCCAGCTGATCTGTGACTTTCAATGCATTTGGTGCCACAAATGTTGACCGTCTGAATGAACCTGCAAGCACAAGAAAAAAAAAACATTATTTATCAAAGCAGTGTTTACAGAATTTGCCTTGACTGTCAAACTTGTTGGTGCTGTATGCACTTTGACGTTAATAAAAAAACATTATATACTACATCTGAACGCACCTACAAGGAAGGTACATAATTAGTTGATAATCCATCATATTCAAATTATTAAAGCTCCATTTTTTACAATGCATTCTCAATCAGTAGAGCAAAGTGTTGAAATAATGGGTTTGATTCCAGGGGCAGTTCTACAGTGAGTGGATATCCGGGGCTTAGCCCAGAAACATTAATGCATGTATCAGAATACACGGGATACACTTCAAATAAAATAGGCTATGCTAAAAGTTACATTGGCTAAATGGCTTAATTTTTTATTTTTAAAGAGACAAGTATAATTAATTATAATTTGCACTTACAAATTGCATAAATAACATTACAGTGTTTCCCACAAACTTGCATTCTATTTGTGGTGGCATATATATGCAGACTCATTCTCTGCTTTACAATGCATTCTCAATCAATCTCAAAGTGCTGAAATAATGGGTTTGATTCCAGGGGCAGTTCTACAGGGAATGGATATCCGGGGCTTAGCCCAGAAACATTAATGCATGTATCAGAATACACGGGATACACTTCAAATAAAATAGGCTATGCTAAAAGTTACATTGGCTAAATGGCTTAATTTTTTATTTTTAAAGAGACAAGTATAATTAATTATAATTTGCACTTACAAATTGCATAAATAACATTACAGTGTTTCCCACACACAGACTTGCACTCTATTTGTGGCGGCATATATATGCAAACCCATTCTCTGCCAGCAGGAGGCGCTGTTGGAGTAGTAGAGATCGAGGTTTCCCCGGTAACGCTGTACACAAAGCAGCGCTCCACTCACAAACGCTGCTTTATCAGACATTACAATTGGTACACACTTTCTGACTCAAACAGCATTTGAAGAGAATTAGCAAATAAAGAGGCAGAGTTAGTTGCGATAAAGAGGCAGAGTAGAGAAGATAACTTACTATGCTTCTCTTTGTTCAACTAAGTTAGTTAACTTCGGCTAAATTACATTATTAACTTACCAGTTGATGTTATCATCGATACTATGGCATTCACAAGAAGATGATCCAAAATACACCTCCGACGTTGCAGACTACATCCAGACTAGAAATCTGAAAATAACAAACAAAAGAAGTACTAGAAAATACTGTTTAAAATCTCCACTGAAACAGTAGTTTGCCTAATGCACTTTACCTCAGTATTTCACATTAATTCGCTGTTAAGGTTAAATAACGACTCGCCAGAGGAGCTAACTTAGGTTTATTTCGACTAATATAGGTGCCCTTAACTTACTCCCCAGTCAATGTTATCAGCCTTTTGGCGGCATTCCGGCCGTCTGTCAGAAAAAAAGGCTCCAACTCCCAACATAAAAAATGACACGATGAATAATGTTAGTTTTCTGTTAACAAGTGAAAACATCTTAAAATATTGCAGTTTTGCATAAAACAGAAATAATATACTAACCTTTTGTTGAGTTAGCGGAGCATTTCTCTTTTGTCCTTTTACGGCCACTTCCACCAAACAGTCAAAAAAGAACTCCTTTGCCATTGGTCAGTTTTTTGTGGGCAAGTTCACTACTATAAATTAATTTACAGTAGTGAGGAAATACAGTAGGTATATTGGTATATTGGTATATATTGGTATATGGTATATTTTCCCATCATCCTTTGCGGTTTACAGTAAAATACTGTATACACATTTTACAGTATCTTACTGTACATATTACAGTATAATACTGTTCAAATTACAAAAATCGGTTACAGTGTATGTGTTTTATGGCCTTATTTCAGTGACTTCAAAATTTTAGTTTTTAACTAACCACGCATAAACATTGCTTTCTCAAAAACACAATCATGTACATAAATGCTGCTAATATATTATTGTAGCACAGTTTACGGTGTTATTAGACTTTAGCCATTTATATGTTTATAAGCAACTGAAAAAAGCACAAATGTCAGGGCATGTCAAAACTTCTCCAGGCCCCCAAAACACCCTCAGACCCCAGAGGGTTAAAACATAAGCCACTTTAGTCTCCTCCTGGGCGTACCGGCGAGGCTGTAGAGCAGAGACAAGGGAGCACTGAGACAGGAAAGCTCTGCAGGAGTTGGGGTTCCTATCATAGGCATAGGGTTGTTAGCATGAGGCTCGGGGTCATGACGGAGAGAGGAAAAGCCAGCGGTGTCCTACACTCTATTAGCTGAAGTCTCCCTGCGAAGTTCATGGAGCTGGGTAGTCAGATCAGACAACTGAGCATTTAGGAACTCGACCTCCCGGGACAGATGTGGACTCAGTTTGCAGGTGCCAGAAGTCAATTTATTAAACAGTCTTGAAGTTCAAGAAAAAAAAAAAACAACAAAAAACAATCCAGGCACAGAGCAGCCAGAAACAGATCCAATAGTGCCTCCTGGACGACAAATTCCAAAGGGAAAATCCACCAAAGCAAGACCGTGACAAACTGACAGAGAGGTGGGGGCGCTGTTGAGGCGGGTAGCTGGTGGCGCACTGGCAGCGAGGCGAAGAAGAGCTGAGACAGCGTAAACAACGATCGGAGATCGCAAGCGTGGGTAGAGCTGGAGGAGGTTAAATGCTGCCTGGAAGCAGGAGGGAGAGGGAAAAAACAAAAACTAAAAGATGAAAACAAAACTGGCAAGGTATCTGCACAGCCAAAAACTCGAGACAAGACGGGGTCAGAGCAAAGATTGCACGGAGCACAAAACAACGATCTGACACAAGACAGCACACACGAGACGGAAGGGAAGGAGTGATTAACATAATGCTGAGCAGGTGATGGCGTGGGCCAATAATAAGATAATTAATGGAACAACAAGAGGGTGGGGACGGACACCACGATGACACAGAAGCACATGGTAAGTGTAAACACAACAACACACAACCGAAATAAGGGAAGAAAAGACAGATCAGCCAGGGTGTGTGACATTTTCAATACGTTCAGCCTTTTCACTAAAAAAATCTGTTCAGCTTTCCCCCATAGGCAGCGTGAATTAAACGAGGGTTCATGATCAGCCCTTTCGATGCCCCGCCTTCTCAGTTTTGCATTAGCCCATTGGAGTGGCTACTAGAAAAATTATCGGGTAAGAAACGCCTTCTAATCGATCTGTCAGCTCCGCATAACTCCCCGTTTTAAAGCATAAACACCTCGATTCCTCTTGACGAATTCTCTCTCAATAGTAGGACATTGATCATGCAATCAATATGATAAAATCATGGGTCTTAGCACTTGGCTGGCAAAAGTTGACATCACCTCAGCTTTCAAAGCTATGCCTATCCATCCAGATTCATGGCACTTATTTGGGGTACGCTGGCACAGGAAATTCTATTTTGTCACACGCTTAACTTTCAGATCCAAAGCAGCACCAAGATTTTCTGATGTGTTATCAGAAGAAGCTTATTGGATTTGTCAAACAATTATGCAAAGTAATCCTCATAGCATCTATTTGACAACTCAAATTGTTCTGAGTATAGAACTCCCTGTTAGATGCTGCAAGTGCACTCCCGATGGAGCAAATATGTTTCTCTTTAGACTACCGGTGAGGCTCACCCATCCGATGCTGTGAGTATTGAACTCCCGTCGGATGCTGCGAGAGCCTCCCGGTCGAGCAAACCTTGCCTTTTCCATCCGACTACCGGCGAAGCTTACCTGTCCGATGCCGTAAGTACTGAACTCCCGTCAGATGCTGCGAGAGCCTCCCGGTCGCGTAAACCTTTTTCGTCCATCTACTGGCAAAGCTTACTGTCCGAGGCCGTGAGTATTGAGCTCCCATCGGATGCTGCGAGAGCCTCCCGGTCGAGTAAATCTTGCCTTTTCCGTCCGACTACCGGCGAAGCTTACCAGTCCTTAACTCCCGTCAGACGCTGCGAGAGCCTTCAGGGTTGAGTGAATATGTTTTATTTCAACTACCGGTGATGCTTACCCATCCGTACCTTGAGTATTGAACTCCCGCCGAACGCTGCGAGAGCCTTCCAGTCAAGCAAATCTTGGCCTTTCAGTCCGACCACCGGGAAGAGGCTTACCCGTCCGATGCAATGAGTATTGAACTCCCGTCAGAGGCTGCAAGAGCCTCCCAGTCGAACAAACCATTTCCGTCCAATAACTGACGAGGCTTACCCGTCCGATGCCGTGAGTATTGAACTCCCGTCGGATGCTGCGAGAGCCTCCTGGTCGAGCAAACCTTGCTTTTTCCGTTCCGACAACCAGCGAGGCTTACCTGTCTGATGCAATGAGTATTGAACTCCCGTCAGATGCTGCGAGAGCCTTCCGGTCTTACAAACCTTGCCTTTCCGTTCCGACAACCGGCGAGCCTTACCTATCTGATGCCGTGAGTATTGAACTCCCGTCAGATGCCGCAAGAGCCTCCCAGTCAAGCAAACCTTGCCTTTTCCGTCCGATAACCAGCGAAGCTTACCCGTCTAATGCCGTGAGTATTGAACTCCCGTCAAACACTGCGAGAGCCTCTCATCGAGTAAATATGTTTTCTCTTTCAACTACCAGTGATGCTTACCTGTCCGATGCCGTAAGTATTGAACTCCCGTCGAACGCTGCAAAGCCCTCCCAGCTGGGCACTTCAAATTTAGTTCAACCCATCCATTGGCCAGTAAGATCCACCCATCTGTCGCCATGAGCTGTCCTCATCAAAAGCAAAGTGGACCTTGTCGGTCAGGCGATTTGAGCCTGATCCACTCCATTCTCGGCCAGTAGGGCTCACCCATCTGACGCTGCGAGCTGCTCCCATCAAGAAGCAGTGTGAGCCCTCCCAATCTGGCTTCCCAAATCTCGCTGCTCCTCATCCATCGGCTAGCTGCTCCTGTTAGAGGCAGTACGGGCTCCCCGGTCGGATAGCCCAAAACACTCTGCTCCTCTTCTATTGGTCAGTAGGGCTCACCCACCTGATGCCGTGAGCTGCTCCCGTCAAGAAGTGACATGTGCCCTCCTGATCGGATTTCCCAAATGACGCTGTTCTTCGTTCATCGGCCGGTAGGCCCCGTCCGCTGATGGCGCCGTGAGCTGCTCCCGTCAGAGTTTGTGTGGGCCCTCCTGGTCAAGAGACTGAGCTTCTTCCCGAAACGACGGCGCTCATTTTGGGGGGTTTAGTCGATGTGGGGTACTCTGGGTTCAGGCCAAAATTCCGAGCTCTGAGCCCTCCCCTCGGACAGCACGCCAAATAAGCATAACCTTGACTCTGTTTATTATATGTAAGTATGAAATGTAAGTGTGAACTCGTGAAATGATGTTTTATTAACAAAAGTTCGGGCGGAATAAGCATAACCTTGACTTGACTTGTTTATTATATGCACGTGTGAACTCGTGAATTATACATTCCTGTTGAGTTACCCACTACGGCAACTCTATCCTGGGGTAAACAGCTTAATGCATGCACCCTCTGCCCAATATGTTCAGTATGGCGGAGGAGGAGGATGCATTTGATTTTGAGGAAGAGAGACAGTCAGAGTTTCACTCTCAGGTGCAGGGCGAACTTGCACATGTTCTTCAGGACGAAATTATCTCCATGCTGAACATAGTAGCAATAAGATTAGTTCCACCTGAGAAAATGTACTCAATGCCTGGCCAAATTTTGGAGGAGGGACAATGGGTCTCATTCACTAATAACTGCGTAGATTATTCGCATTTATACACACATTCAAACTTCTCACAAAAACTTTACGCATAATTCACAACACATTTTCTTACTCTTTCACTGCATATGATGAAATTATTTTAGGCAGAAATATACATTTTATCGTTATTATATATAATTATATATTATATATAACATAATATAATAATATTATCCTAAAATGAAAGATCAGATCTTGGATGAAACACATCACCTCACACAATCGACACAATATACAAATTTCAAACCATTTGTGACCTCAACTTGACAACCTACAACCCAGTTGCACTGTTCATTTCTGCACAGGTTGACGCTCCGGGAAGTTGGATCTAGCATCAGTGGTAGAAATGGAAGGAGAAGAGTCAGGTGGTGCTCCGGCGAAGAAAAAAAATATTTGTGTAAATTTAACAACAGCTGGATGGAAGAATTTAATTTCTTGTCTCGAAGCCATGTAAACAACGCCCACACCTTTTGCAAAGTCTGTCGCACTGATTTTAATATCGGACACGGTCAGAAAAATTACATATCTCAGCATCCACTCTCTCGTGAATGCGCGTACGACAGTTAGCGGAAGTTAGAGATTAAGGTTTATAAAGTTGTAAATATGGATATTTTTCTTACACAAACTCATCGCTTCGCTTCGGTAGGCCTTTATTAACCCCCTGGAGCCGTGTGCACTTCTTTTTTTAATGGTTTGGTTCAATTTTTTGGACTTCAAATTTTGGGCTACCATCCACTCCCATTATAAAGCTTGGAAGAGCCAGGATTAGTGGTCGACCGATATGGGTTTTTTGACAGCCGATATCTTGGAAAGCAGGGTGGCCGATATAATTTTATTTATTTTCATTTATATTTAAGAAATTTTAAATTATTTGAAAATGGATTAAAAATAATTGTGTAAAATAAACATACTTATACTTTAGAAGACAAAGCATTTTTCACAAATAAATAAATATTTAATAAAAATCTAAATAAAAAGGAAGTAACACGGTAACCAACAGGGCACTCAGTATTCTGGGAAGTTTGTGTGCATTGGGAATCATATTTATTTATTTTATTTTTTCAAATAAAGCCAAGGTAACACTCATTTTAGATAGAGCACGCAATGAAAATGACATGAATATGACAGTGGGCAAATGCATAAAAGCAGAGAACACGCGATCATGCAGGTCACATCCACACTTCACAAGATCTCACAAATGGATCCGACTAAGTTTGCAAGGTTTGTCCGCTGCCGCTCTCAGCGCCGTCAAAATAACTCGAACACATCGGCCAAACAGAAAAACTTATCGGCCGATGCTGATATTTGAAAAACGCCAAATATTGGCCAATATATCGACCTTGGCGATATATCGGTCGACCACTAGCCAGGATGTTTTTAATATAACTCCGATTGTATTTGTCTGAAAGAAGAAAATCATATACATCTAGGATGGCTTGAGGGTAAGTAAATCATGGGGTAATTTTCATTTTTGGGTGAACTAACCCTTTAATAATCATGGCTCTGGAGCACATTACATCACTACAATATGGGAAAAGGAACTGGGACTGGATATGGGAAAGTATTCCTATGATGTGCGAGAATCCATACAATGTCTCAAATCCCTTTATGGTCAAAGTTGAATTGTTTACGTTTTTTAGAAATGTGAAACTGAGAAGTTTTTTTAATTCGAATGTGAATGTAACTCCATATGTACAACAATTTAAACCGAAAAGTACTTTCACACCAGTAGTTCATAATCATTCAGTGAATACTTTCTGTAGACTTGTAGAAAATGATGTGGAAAAATTATTACAAGAACCTAGTGATGAATTGTACAAGAAAATAAATTTAACAAGAGTACAAAGAGAAGCTTTATCAGCATTAATAAATGATCCGACTTTGACTATTCAACGAGCAGATAAAGGTGGAGGGATTGTGGTTATGAATACTAATACATACGTTGAGAAAATAAAAGGGATGTTACATGATGAGACATTTTATAAGAAACTTGTATTTAACCCGACGGAGTCCTATAAAAAACAAATTGACCGAGTTTTACAAATAGGATTAGATAGGAAATGGATTAATGAACAAGAATTAAAATATTTAAAAAAAAATGAATATCCTAGGATTCCGGTGTTATACACTTTACCTAAAATTCATAAATCGTTAGAAGATCCTCCAATGCGACCAATTGTCTCAGGGAATGGGTCATTGACAGAAACCTTATCTAAATTTCTTGATTCTTTGATTCAACCGATAGTGAAAAAACTGCCATCCTATTTAAAAGACACCACTGATTTTTTGAATAAATTGAATCAAATTCCTTGCATAAGTATGACGGTTTGGCTTGTAACACTTGATGTCACTTCACTTTACATTAATATACCTCATGAAGTAGGCTTGGATGCACTAAAATTTTACTGTAAAGATGATGACAGCAGAGTACCATCACAATATATAGTGGACCTTATAACATTAGTTTTAACCAAGAACTATTTTTTATTTGAGAGAGATTTCCATTTGCAAGTGCAAGGTACAGCAATGGGCACTCCAATAGCACCAAATTATGCGAATTTATTTATGGGTAAATTTGAACAAGATCATGTCTATAATAACAATCCATTTCAGCCAAATATTAAGGTTTGGATGCGATATATAGATGACTGTTTTATGATTTGGTCAGGTTCTGAACAGGAATTAGAATTATTTGTGTCTTTCATTAATTCGAAAATTCCATCAATCAAATTTACAATGGAAAAAAGTTGTGATACGATCAGTTTTTTAGATGCTAAAGTAACCAAGATCAATGAGTCATTACATACAATGGTATTTCGAAAATCAACGGATAAAAACACAATATTATCCGTTGACAGTTATCATCCAGCTCCTTTAAAACATAGTTTACCGATTAGTCAATTGCATAGATTAAAACCTAATTGTAGTACCAGGGGCGGATTTAGTGATTTGGGGGCCGCAGGCAAAATACAGGAATGGGGCCCTATACAATTTCACACATTTACCGGGTGCGTTGGGGTAATTTTCACTATGCAATTGTTTACACAACGCAAGGCTGTCTAATTCTAAACTTGAAAATATACATTTATTTTTATTTATTTTAATTGCACATTTAAATTCATTAATTATAAATTTACATGCTTAAGGATTATTTCAACCAAACATGAAGTGTGCCTGTGTGGAAAGTGACTGTGCATGGTCCTTCTTGGGTCTTTCACAAAAACGAGTGAGCGCCATTTAAAAAAATTAAAATAGGCCCTATATAATATGCACTGTTGCTTAGTATTAAAATTATAGCTTAAGATGCATGATATTTGTAGGGCCCTATGAAATCCGTTTTATTTTTTCCAAAATCTTTTTTTCCGCTTTAATTTTTTCTGGATTCAGTTTTTTTTTTTTTCTGGATGATTATATTACATTTGAACAAAAAACATGTCTAATTAATTCAAATCATGAAACTTGTTTAATTTAACAGCAATTTAGGCCTATTAGATAAAAACAACTTAATTTATTAATTTGTATACAATAATAGGGCTCTATTAAATTTTTATTTTATTTAGTTATTTTTTTGAAATTCTGTGTTGTGTATTTTCATTTTTCTGGTAATCAAATGAAGGCAAAAACATCGACAACCGCGAGCGTGCTTAAATAGCAAACGAAACGCGCATCTGCGCCATTCATTCCGTCACATTCCGCGTTACACAGTAAATTCAGTTTTTATGAATAGATTCCGGGATTCCGTCCCCATTTTCTACATCGCCCTACTTTTGCTAAGAAGCACATTCAACGCTGACGCACAGACGGTTGTCGTGGTAATGAAGACCACAGCAACCACTTGTGCGTCAGCACTGAACGCGCATCTCGCATATAAAATCAGATATGATGGTAAACTCGGATGTAGTAAGGAGGAAAAGTCTACTTATATACAAGGCTGTTTCCCGTGAAGAAACTGTGCCGCTTGCAGGAATTTGGTCAAGTGTAAAGAGTTTATATGTCCAGTAACACGGAACTGTTTTAAAATCACATCTTGTATTACTTGTTCAACTCGTGATGTGATCTATATGTTAAAATGTCCCTGTCAAAAGATATATATAGGAAAATCTTTGCGTCAGTTGAAATTTCGAATTAATGAACATAAATCTAGTATACGACGACAAGACATAACCTCTCCAGTAGCGAGACATTTTAACGAATTGGGACATGACATCAAGCAATTGGAATGTATAGGAATAGAGGAAGTTTTTGGGTCACGTAGAGGAGGTAATATAAATAAAGAACTATTGAAACGAGAAGCATTTTGGATTCATAAACTTAAATCACTGAACCCAAATGGTATGAATGAGGAATTAGATCTTTCTGTCTTTCATTAATGAACTATGGTTGAGCGTATTCATTATTAATATTTTATATAATAAATTGAGTATTTACAGTGTGAAAAACAATGATAGTTTATGACGATGTATTTCTGATGTTCTTAATTATTGAATTTTCCATTGTTATACAATTTAAAGTTAATTGGTGGAGTAGATATTGATGATTGATAGGATAAACTATAGGTTTGTATAATAGTGATAAATATGTGATCCTAAATAACTATTGTTTTAGTCACGGGTATATTGTGAGGTGTACTAGTGGATGTGACGTGTTGTGTTGGATATATATATATGTAAATTGTCCAGGATTTAAATAGAAATGATTTAATGATTGTAGTAATTGAACATTGGCTAATGAATGATGACGTCAATATAATTAGTGATTTAAAAAGTGGGTGGAAGGATTGAATTGCTTTACACACTGAGGAAGGCTTTGAGCCGAAACGTTTGTGTCTTTTCCCATCAGTAATGAATGTAAAATAAAAGAAAAAAGAAGATTGTTCTCGTGAGTGTGGATCATAATTTCCTATACTGTGCAAGAATCCTGCCCATCAACTCACTTTAAACTGATTCACAGGGCCTATGCAACTCTGTATGCATTACATAGAATTAAACGCTTGCCTACTCCTGTTTTTACACTGTGTAACTCAAATAGTGTGGGGACCTATATGCATATGTTCTTTGACTGTCCAATCATGAGTACATTTTGGGATAAGGTTTTTCTAATTGTTTCAGAATTATGTGACAGGGTTATTCCTAGACATCCCAGTATTTGTTTGCTGAATAATGATTCTCATCTTAATTTGAATGCATATCAGCGCAGAGCATTTCACATCGCACTAACTGCAGCCAAGAGTGTAATCTTTAAAATTTGGTATGAACCCACATTCCCGGGTGACAAAATGTGGCTTATAGATCTAAAACATATTGCGCCATTAGAACGTTCAACAGCAAGGATTAATAAAGCTAAAACAAGAACAATTAAGACATGGACAGAATTTATTGAGAAACTTAATAAATATATTAAGTTTATATTTAATAAAAAAATAATAAATCGATAGACCAAATATAGTGAAAAATGAATAGGAGCAGTTAGTATTCCAGGTGTGCATAGATGTGGTATGTCATCCCTATAGTGTTTTTTTAATGCAAACCCTGGCTTGTATATAGTTATGTTTGCCATGTCTGTTGGCTTTGTTCTACAATAAATAAACAATTCAAAAAAATAATAATAATGAAGAATAAGAATTTAATTGACAGTCAACAAATAAAAAAACAGATAAAATACAGATAAAAAAATGATAAAGCTTGGCTTAATGAATATTAGAACAGTAACACTTTATTTTAAGGACCAATTCTCACTATTAACTAGTTGCTTATTAGCATGCATATTGGCTGTTTATTATTACTTATAAGCCCCATATTAATGCCTTATTATGCATGACCATATTTTAGATCCCTTAATCTGACCCCATACCTAAACTTAACAACTACCTGACTAACTATTAATAAGCAGCAAATTAGGAGTTTGTTCAGGAAAAACTCTGAGTTAATAGTGAAGGTGTGTTCCCTATTCTAAAGTGTTACCTATATCCCTTTCTACAAAACTGCTTTTTGTAAATGAAATGATCAAAGATCATAAACTAAATGTGCTCTATTTGACAGAAACCTGGCTAAAACCAGATGATGACATTACTTTAAAGGAGTCTACCCCCCAAGATTACTGTTATAAACATGAGCTGCATCCAAAAGGTAAAGGGGGATTAAGGTAATAGTAATATTTTTATATTTGTATTTATTCTTATTTATATTTTTTATTATAGTACTGAAGCTGCTCTCATCACAGTTACAAATGACCTGCGCTTATCATCCAATTGTGGTTGTATCTCTCTATTAGTGCTACTGGATTTTAGCACTGCATTTGACACTATCGACCACAATATTCTTTTGAGTAGACTACAAAACTTTGTTGGCATTAGTGGAATTGCATTGGCATGTTTCAAATCATACTTATCTGACCACCATCAATTCATAGCGGTATCATATCAATCAAAGTACAGTATGAAGCACCACAAGGCTCAGTACTAGGACCACTGCTTTTCATGTTTTACATGTTACCCTTGGGAGATATCATCTGGAAACATGGTGTTAGCTTCCACTGTTATGCTGATAATACTCAGCTCTGTATTTCTTCACAGTCTGATGAAACATACATATTTATGACCTCAAACATACCGTTCACAACCTCAAGGTTAGATTATTGTAATACTTTATTGGGTGGTTGCTCTGTGCGCTTAATAAACAAACTCCAGCTGGTCCAAAATGCAGCAGCTAGAGTTGGCCACTAATTGGTGTGATTTTATTTAGGCATCATTATTCCTGGGCACAGTTCCCACAGCTTCAGCTTCTGACAGATAATACAAGTGACTGTACATGTCACGGTTATATGTAGATAATTAATTATCTCACAAATTTCCTTCCCAGTTCTGCAGTGCTTAAAAACACCGATGAAATATACTAAAGGTGTTGGGGTTATGTTTAGTTTTTGTCCTGTTTTCATTGTGTTTTCAGTTTATCTGTTCCCCTGTGACCTAGTTTTACTTTGGCCCCTAATTGTCATTTCGTTCACCTGTGTTTGATTAATTAACTCATTAGTTCTTTTGTTTGCTCCCCTTCAAATACTCTCAGTTCTCCCCTTAGCCTTTGTCCGTTCTACTTTAAGTTTCATGGTGTGTCTCTTCTGTTTTTGCTATTCACATTTATTAAATCAGTTTATTAGAATTACCCCTTTGCCTTCGTCTGCCTTCCTGGGACACATCCGTAACAGAAGAACGGACCTAAACGATGACTGCAGCTGAGGACGCGCTGTGGGGTTTGCGGCAAGGCAGTCGGAGGTTGGAGCGATATCTAGAGGGTTTCCTCGAGCTCTCCAACCGGGTGAGTTGGCACGATGCCGCTCTAGGTGCGTGCTTCCGGCTGGGGTTGGATGACGAAATAATCCGCTGCGATCTCCCAACGGGTGATTTTCCTTTGATCGAGCTGATTAATCTCGTACTATTCCTAAATAGCTCTGATATGGAAGTTGAGGAAGTAATGAGACTTCCCAATCCTCGTCATCCAACTCCCGCTGGAATGCGCCGCGTCTCCCCAGCTCACCCCACGCTGAGAACCTCCACATACCACTCCAACGACTCCTACCGCCTGCCTAACCCCAAATTCCCCGTGGTCCTCCAAAGCTCTGCCGGAGTCTTCAGTCCAGGAGCGCCGGGCTCTCAGCAGTCAAGATGGCCGGCCGCTCGGAAGTCAAGCCCGCCGGACGTTCATGTGGCACTCGCTCCAGTGCCAACTCCTCAAAAGTGCTTTGCTGTGCCTGCTCCTCCAGAGCGCCCTCCAGTGCCAGCACCACGTAAGCACTACCCTGTTCCCCGGTTCAGCGCCCAGGAAGGATCCCCAGTTCTACCCAGGAAGGGCTCCAGCCCCAGAGCTCGCTCCAGTGTCGGCTCCAGGCTCCAGGCTCGCTCCAGAGTCCGCTCCAGCTTGTCAATCAGCGATAATGGACATGGCGCTGCCCCCGGGGTTCTCGGCACCCGTCCTCACCCCAGAAGTCGCTCTAACACGCTTCTCTGAGCCTCCTTCATCTCCTTCGCCTCCGCTGGTCCCGTCCAGCCCTCTTTCGTCTCTAGAGCACCCCCCAGAGCCGGCTCCTCCAGGGCGTCCTCAAGTGCCCGCTCCTCCAGAGCGCCCTCAAGTGCCCGCTCCTCCAGAGTGCCCACCAGAGCCCGCTCCTCCTGGGTGACCCCCAGGATTCCTAGATTTTCCCCAAGAAGATTTGGGGGGGGGCCATATACCTGTGGCCGAGCCAGCCACGGAGAAACCGCCATGGTCTCCTGAGTCCTCTGATCCGCCATGGCCTCCTGAGTCCCCTGAACCGCCATGGCCTCCTGAGTCCCCTGAACCGCCATGGCCTCCTGAATCCCCTGATCTGCCATGGCCTCCTGAGCTACCTGCTCTCCCATGGCCTCCTGAGTCACCTG
>NW_015542447.1:271492-276026 GCF_001515605.1 Sinocyclocheilus anshuiensis
CCCCCAGGATTCCTAGATTTCCCCAAGAAGATTTGGGGGGGGGGGCCATATACCTGTGACCGAGCCAGCCAAGGCCACGGAGGATCTGCCATGGCCTCCTGAGTCCCCTGCTCCGCCATGGCAACCTGAACTGCCCGCTCCGCCATGGCAACCTGAGCTGCCGGCTCCGCCATGGTGGCCTGAACTGCCTGCTCCGCCATGGCAACCTGAACTGCCAGCTCCGCCATGGCCTCCTGAGCTGCCGGCTCCGCCATGACTCCCGGAGCTCCCTGATCCGCCCTGGAGGCTCTCCTTGTTTCCGTCCAGGGCGCCCCCCCCCATCCCCGATGGTACTGTTACGGCGCGGGACGCGCCTTCCGGGAGGCGGGAGTAATGTTAGGGTTATGTTTAGTTTTTGTCCTGTTTTCATTGTGTTTTCAGTTTATCTGTTCCCCTGTGACCTAGTTTTACTTTGGCTCCTAATTGTCATTTCGTTCACCTGTGTTTCATTAATTAACTCATTAGTTCTTTCATTTGCTCCCCTACAAATACTCTCAGTTTTCCCTTAGTCAGAGTCCGTTCTCGTTTATGTAATGTTGGTGTACTTGCTTGTCTCCTGGATCTGTTTATTAAATTACCTTTTGTTTATCTCCGTCGTCCTCGTGTGTGTGTCCCACACCAACCCGTAACAGAAGAACGGACCAAACGATGACTGCTGCAGAGGACGCGCTGTGGGGTTTGCGGCAAGGCGGTCAGAGGTTGGAGCGATATGTGGAGGGTTTCCTCGAGCTCACCAACCGGGTGAGTTGGCACGACGCCGCTCTAGGTGCGTGCTTCCTGCTGGGGTTGGATGACGAAACAATCCGCTGCGATCTCACTACGGGTGATTTTTCCATTGATCGAGCTGATTAATCTCGTACTATTCCTAAATAGCTCTGATATGGAAGTTGAGAAAGTAATGAATATTCCCAAGCCCCGTCCATGGCGCTGCCCCCGGGGTTCTCGGCACCCGTCCTCACCCCAGAAGTCGCTCTAACACGCTTCTCTGAGCCTCCTTCATCTCCTTCGCCTCCGCTGGTCCCGTCCAGCCCTCTTTCGTCTCTAGAGCACCCCCCAGAGCCGGCTCCTCCAGGGCGTCCTCGAGTGCCCCTGTGACCTAGTTTTACTTTGGCTCCTAATTGTCATTCCGTTCACCTGTGTTTGATTAATTAACTCATTCGTTCTTTTGTTTGCTCCCCTTCAAATACTCTCAGTTCTCCCCTTAGCCTTTGTCCGTTCTACTTTAAGTTTCGTGGTGTGTCTCTTGTGTTTTTGCTATTCACATTTATTAAATCAGTTTATTAGAATTACCCCTTTGCCTTCGTCTGCCTTCCTGGGACACATCCGTAACAAAAGGTGGGCGAACTAGTCTGGATAGGGGATCTGGCCCCCGCAAGCCTTTCCATGGACGTAGTTTACCCATTGATTTTAATCTTATGAAAGAAAGGTTAGATTGCTTTTTCTCTAATACAAGGCTCTTCATACTAGGAAATGAACTTCGGTGAAATGCCTTTAATTGTGACCTCATCAGTCAAGAAGGCAGGAAGATGGTTTGATTCTGCAATCAAGCTGAGTGCCATCATAGATCTCCAGGAGCATAATCTGACAGAATTATTCCATTCACAATCTGGATCTAAGGATTTTCCCTGTAAACCAGCAGGCCATATTCAGACATAAAAAGGGCAGAAGATCCTTTGCAACCCTCCTCAGACAGAGACTCTTTAAGTCTCTGGCTAAAGCTAACAGTTTATGTGCCAGTGTTCTCTACTTGTATGAAGTTCAGTTCAAAATGGAGCCAACTAAGATGGCCATTATTGCATCAGAAAGCGTTATTCCAACCAGTGCAGTGAATGACACCATCATACCAAGGATGGGCTACACTATTCTGGCAGTTATTATTGGTTTCTTCTCAGTTTTTGGCATCATATTGAGCATGAATGTAATTGTGGTGACGTTGAAGCACAGGCAGCTACGGCAGCCACTGAAATTCACCCTGGTCAACCTAGCTGTGGCTGATCTTGGTTGTGCGACATTTGGAGGGCTGCCAACCATGGTGACCAATGCCATGGGGTACTTCAGCTTGGGCAGTGTGGAATGTGTGCTAGAAGGTTTTGCCGTGGCCTTCTTTGGTGAGTATCTATTTTGAACCTTTTTAATCTCTATTTTATTGAATTTGATTGACCATGGATGACGATTACAGATGGTTAAATAGTTAGATGGATATTATTATCTACATTTGCAATTATATTTTTCCCCCTGCTGTCTACGTCCATGATCAGAATATACCTGTGATCCATATTTGAGTCAGCTCTGACTAGTTCAGGACCACTGATCTTCATATAGGGGTACTCTTCTCTTAAAAAACAGTTATCGCTGGTCTGTGCTCAGTTGCGATAATTGCAGTTGAACGATGCATGGTGGTCTGCAGACCAGTGGGTTCAGTCACCTTCCAGACGAGACATGCAGTTGCAGGAGCTGTCATCGCCTGGGTCTGGTCGTTCCTGTGGAACACTCCATCGCTTTTTGGATGGGGTAGCTATGAGCTGGAGGGTGTGCAGACATCTTGTGCACCAGACTGGTACAGCAGAAATTTGGCCAACGTCTCCTACATCATGTGTTACTTTCTTCTGTGCTTTGCACTGCCTTTCTCTGTCATTGTCATCTCCTACACTTGCCTCCTGTGGACCCTACTCAGGAAAGCTACAAAGGACTAGGGAAGATTTCATGCTGATAGAGCAGTAGTAGAGGAAGTATTTGTAATTTTACATACTTGTATTTGCCTCTATCTGAAATTGTGTATTATGGGATCAGGGATAATTTCTCACGATTAACTAGTTGCTCATTAGCATGCATATTGCTAGCATATTGGCTGTTTATTAGTATTTATAAAGCACATATTAATGCCTTACTCTGCATGGCTATATTTTAGATCCCTTAATCCTACTCCATACCAAAACTTAACATCTACCTTACTAACTAGTAATGAACAGTAATTAGGAGTTTATTGAAGCAAATGTCATAACCGTGACCGTATTACATTTTTATTACATAACTACTTTATCTGCCTTAACAATGGGATAGGAATTTCACAATGGAGTCAAAAGCCTTTTTTTTATTATTCACAACTTTTTTGGCTCTTCATGCCTCAGTATATTCAGTATACTGGACAAATTTACTGCATTTTCCTATGATGGGAATGTCAGATTCCACTCCTAGAAGGCCACTGTCACGTTTATTTTCTGTGTTTCTGTTCTCCCTGCCTGGACCTAGTTTTCCTTACCTCTGTTCAGTAATCATCTTATTTGTCCATTGTTTGGTTTAGTATTTATAGCCCTGCCTTTCCTCAGTTTCTCTGTCCTGTCACCGTCGTGTAAGGAGGTTGTTTTCTCTTACTTTCTCATGTGGATTTATTAAAGACTCCATTTGTTTGATCTGCCTCCTTCGTACTCCTTCAAGCTCCTTTCCCCAACAACCTGTGACAGATGACAGGACCCACAAAAAAGATGGACTGGGCTGAGGACGTTCTGCTGAATATCCAGGGGGCATATATCCATGGCCATAGTGGCCAAGCCGGGGGACCTGGACAAGGCCACTAAGAATCCTGCATTGCCTCCTGAATGGCCGGCTCCTCCGTGGCCTCCTGAACTGTCTGATCTGCCATGGCCCCCTGGACTACCTGCTCCGCCATGGCCCCCTGAGTTCCCTGCTCCGCCATGGCCTCCTAAACTCCCTGTTCCGCCCTGGAGGCCTTCCTTGTCTCCGCCCTGTTCCTGCCCTGCACCAGCCTCCAGGGCGCCCGCCTCCCCGTTGGAACTGTTACGGCGCGGGACGCGCCTTCGGGGAGGGGGGCGATATGTCACGTTTATGTTCTGTGTTTCTGTTCTCCCTGCCTGGACCTAGTTTTCCTGTGTTGCTTGATTAGTTCATTAGTTTCCACCTGTGTTCATTAATCATCTTATTTGTCCATCGTTTGGTTTAGTATTTATAACCCTGCCTTTCCTCAGTTTCTCTGTCCTGTCACCGTCGTGTAAGGAGGTTATTCCCCTTCAGGAACTCGAGCTGAGTCAAAGTCGCTTTGGGAACGCCCCTGCGTGACCGCGTTCTGAAGCACGTGTCAAATCAGTCCAATGGAGTAGCGAGACATCACGAGCGGGGTGACGTAAGCACCAGAAAGTATAAAAGCGCATCCGGCAGAGCGCAAACCAGCTTCTGCTCTTCAGTGTGTATGTGTCTATCTATTTACTGTTGTCCGTCCGCACAAGCATATATATAAAACAATCATGAAAAAGTCTATGGCGAGCGAACGGCATTACAAACGCTGTGTTCCTCCCTGCCCACGATATCTGGCGACGGGGGATACACACGATTTGTGTGTCGTTTGTTTGGGAGCGGAGCATGCACGGTCAGCTCTTGAGGGGGCTGATTGTCATGACTGCGAGCTGCTCTCGCTGCGCACGCTCCGCTCTCGCCTGGCCGTGTTTGATGAGAGCGGCCAGGCTCGCGATCCCGCTGGCAG
>NW_015542447.1:276334-299762 GCF_001515605.1 Sinocyclocheilus anshuiensis
GATAACACCTCAGTATACGGTGCCCGATCCTCCTCAGTGCCCTCACGGAGAGTCACTGATACCCCTGCGACCCTCGGTGCTTCCGGGCTCAGTGAGCTCCAGCGAGCGAAATTCCCAGCTGCCGTCCGGCGACGGTATGGCACGGGAGAGCTCGCCCCCTCGAGTGAGGGTGCTACAGCAGTCAGGTCGGTCGTTCCCTGCCGGTCATGCCATACTCCCTGCATCCCTCCAGGCGCTACTTCATCGAAGCTGGTTTGCGCTCTGCCGGATGCGCTTTTATACTTTCTGGTGCTTACGTCACCCCGCTCGTGACGTCTCGCTACTCCATTGGACTGATTTGACACGTGCTTCAGATCACGGTCACGCAGGGGCGTTCCCAAAGCGACTTCGACGCAGCGTCTCGTTCCCTCGGGGAACCATGGTTACATACGTAACCTAGAGACGTTTTCTCCTACTTTCCCATGTGGATTTATTAAAGACTCCGTTTGTTTGACTATCTGCCTCCTTCGTACTCCTTCAAGCTCCTTTCCCCAACAACCCGTGACAGCCACAGTCTTGTAGAGTTTAGTTGAAGTCAAAAAATCTCACCCTTCAACCATCGATCATTAAAAGGACATTTTAAACTTTAAAAGCATTAACAAATTACTTTCAACATACCATGAATAACTCCTGAAGATCCTCCTTCTGTCAGCAGCAATATTACAGATGTGTCAATTATCATTATAGTAATATACGGTATGTCTATATTTCGTAACAATTACATTTTACAGCATCCATGTGAAAACAACCCTAGAAAGAGAGATGAAAGATTCTTAGTGCATTCCAGGCAATTGTTCATGGTTTATGTTGTAAATTAATGAAAATTTACGACCCATTCAGTCAAAATGACGGAGAAGGATTATTTGTATTTGTTTAATCTTCTGATTTGAAATGAATTGTTGCAGTCTTTTTAAATAGAACTTCCCCAACAAGAAGTGCCTCCCACTGTTTAAAAGACATTAGGCTTGTTAGGAAAAAGGTGGATACAGTTCCCTAAAAAATGGTCTGTATGTTTTGCTATATAATAAGCAGAGAATGCTATTTAATATTTTTCAACTTCAGTTTTTAAGTAAACTTTTGATATTTAACTGTTATGTCTCTGGATTCAGGAGGTTCGCATGTTTGTTTTACCTACAGGTGACCAAACTGAAAATGTCAGAGGGAGGAAGCACTGCCAGGGCAGAGACCCAGGTGGCCTGTATGGTGGTTGTCATGGTGATGGCCTTCCTGCTCACCTGGCTGCCCTATGCCGCATTTGCACTGTCTGTGATTTTAGACCCGAACCTTTACATTGACCCGGTGATCGCCACTGTTCCCATGTATCTGGCCAAGAGCAGCATCAATTACATTATTCACTTAAACAGTCACTGAGGATTCCTCAAAACCATGCTCAGTATTGCAATAAGCGTTAAAATATGATCAATGATTGATTGATATGACCCAAAACACTTTTTCTGTATCAGTTCAGAGAGCATGCTGTGCCGTTCCTACTCTGTGGCAGAAACCCGTGGGCCGCTGAGGCAGAATCAGAAGACCACAGTTTCATCTGTCAGCAGGAGCAACAAGGTCTCTCCTTCATAACCACTTATATCACTTACTACACATGTATGAAGGATGAGCCCCTTTTAATTCATAAAAAAAAACATTGTTTCCCACATGAAAAAATACTATAGTAATTTATAGTAAATACTGTAGTGTTTTTGAACCATACTATAGTAAAGTGTATTATACTGTATATATTATAGTATTTACAACACTTTTTAATGAATGCTACAGCATACTGTAGCATGCTATTGCATAACTATAAGTGAACTGATAAACTGTAATAAATACTGTAGTATACTTTAGTTTTTACTACAGTAAACTGTAGTGTATTGTAGTATAATATACCCTGTAGCTGTAGAAAACTTAGTACTGGGTAAAGTAATTTGTTTATATTACTATAGTTGTTATATTACCACAGCAACTATAGAATTACCACAACAAGTTAATTCAATTACTTTACTGTAGTTTGGTTCAAAAACACTATAGTATTTACTATAAATTACTATAGTATTTTTTCATGTGGGATTCCCTGAATGTTTTCACTAAAACTGAACTTGAATGCTTGTCTGTTTTCTGTCTGTTTTGATGAGCAAAAATCTCTACATTATTTAAATTGGTTGTATGCTGCATTCAGATGAATTGAAGTTAAATGAATGTGCTAATCCAGTTAGAACGCTGTGTAATCATAATGTAGATGATATTCCTGACTTTTCCTCCAGCATATGTGAATCTTTGTGAGGGTCTGTGCACTCAGCTGATTAAATGGAGACTTGCTTATTAGCAGCATCTTTAGATGATGGACTGATTAATTCTCTGCTCATCTCTGATGCTCCCACACTACAGAAACGCATGTCAGGAATCAGCTTTTTTCCATAATGAAGCTAATTAAATACACGTGTGTGTGTATATATATATATACTAGTTACCTAGCTTAGCCTAGTTACTTACCTACTTACCTAGCACTTGCATTTTATTGTTCTTTTGTTTTAACGTGTTAAGTACCAAAACTGACCACCAGGTGCCACTGTCAGTATGCTGACACAGGCTAGGAACATGTTTTCTCGCATTGATTGTATCGTTACAGTGGCACCTGAACAGAGGTGGGATATATTAGGCAGCAAGTCCAGTCCAAGCACACAGAAGAACTACTGTAACACAAATCACAGAAAAACATAATGCTGGTCACATCGTAGGCCTGTCAAAGTGCCCCTTATGACCCGTGCACCACCGAAAGCACCTACAATGTTCACATGAGCATCAGAACTGGACCATGGAGCAATGGAAGAGGATTGCCTGGTCTGATGAATTATGTTTTCATTTAGATCAGATTACTGCAGAGCACATACACTACTTCATATGGTTTACCCTGATGAAAGTGGCCTCTCTCAGCAGGATTATGCACCCTTCTACACTGCAAAAATTGTTCAGGAATAGTTTGAGGAACATGACAAAGAGTTCAAGGTGTTGCCTGGTTTTTATTTTCCTTAAACCTGAGTGAGCATCTATGGAACTGGGATATGCAGGACTAACAAATCCGATCCACTGAGCCACTAATCTTCATGTTCAGAGGTCTGGTAGAGTCCATGCCTCGATGCATGAGAGGAACTTAGACAGCAGGTGGTTTTAATGTTGTGGCTGATCTGTGAGTGAGTGTGTGTGTACGAGTGTGTGTTTGTGTGTGTGTGTGTGTGTGTCTGTGTGTGTGTGTGTGAGTGAGTGAGTGTGTGAGTGAATAAATAAGGATTATTTCTTTATACTAACACAATACATTGGGCCATATTTTAATGACTTTTGTAGAGTGAATCTGTATGTCTGTGCTATGTGTGTGTGTGTGTGTGTGTGTGTGTGTGTGTGTGTCTTGGTATCATGGGGAATAGTAATACCAGTAACAGGATAGTAATACCAGTAAGTGTGACCTTGTGGGGACATTTAAAAAAAAACCCAGCTTATAAATCATACAGAATTAAGTTTTTTGAAAATCTAAAAATGCAAGTTTTTAGTGAGGGGTAGGTTTAGGGTAAGGGGATAGAAAATACAGTTTGTACAGTAGAAAAACTATTAATGGAATGAACCCATGAAACATGGGAACCAGAAACTACTGTCAATTTTTGAATTTCAAAAAAACACTGTTTAGCATGTTTTTTAAAGCAATTTGGTTTACAACGACACAGGAAGTGTCCTCCTAAACCATATACAGAACCAGAACACACACACATATCCCAAAATGGGTAATCTACTGCAACACATTATTAGTTCAGTTCCTCTTTCTTTTTTAGAACCAAAACTGCTTCTGAACGCAATCATTTAAGCCAGCAGGGAAATGTCTCAGAGATGTGGTCTGACTGTTTTTCATTTTCATGTCCTTTAACAGGTGCAGATGTCTCACCGCCCTCAACAGCTAATGTAGGCTCCTGTCAGCTGCACATGGTTCGCTCTGCAGTCTCGTTATCTAAAACTGTGTCTTATTTCTTCTGCACTGTTAACTGTAAAGCAATGACAGGCCATTAACATTTTGAAGAGTTTTTTAGGCTATAAATATCTTCAAAACGGTAAAGAAATGCAGACATGAACAGTGTTTTTTTTTTGTTTTTCTTTATGTCAGACAGTCTATACACTTATGAATATGCAATTTAGCTAATAAGACTAGGTTGATCATATACAGCTCGTGTTTTTGCGACTTCTCAGGAGTCTAGACCCTATGGTCTAGACATCAATATGATTGAAAATAAAATCAAACTGCCAATACCAAATAAAATAAACAGCATCTCTTACAAAAGGTACAGTTTACAGCAACATTCTTTTGCAAAATATGATGGTTTAGCTAGATTTGTTCTATGAATACGTTTAAATGGCCCTTCCTTAAATGTAAACAAACATCACCACCAAGCATAGACGCCGGTGCGCAGCGCCGGAAAAGGAGCCTAGTTTCCGGTTAAACAGCATTGACGATGGTTTATGTATCAAACGGTAAGTGCTACAAACAACTCTTATTTTGTTAAGAAAAATAATGTTATCTTTGCCGACAAACTTGCACCATTGTTATTATATAAAATAAATTGCCATACGTGACTAAATATGTAATTTAGCATAATTGTGTTCGTTTTACGCCAGCCAAGAGTTAATACATCCAGTATTACTGTGTTGTCTGTCACTCTGCCTAACATACATTTTGATATGAGACCTTATATTTGTATGAATTATCGATACGATCCGTTCAGACCAACATCTGGTTGTGTTACAATGATAATATCCGGGTAAGGCTCTATTGGTGAATACACAGCTCCTCCTGAATATTAATTAAATGAAGCTGACGTTCTCGTAATCTTTCTGGGTCGTCAGCTTACATTTCACGAGTCAGTTTGTTGATCCGTAAATACAACCTCTGCCTTTACGAACGTGATGTATTAAATATTCATAATAACGCTGCAGCTTCGCGCAGTAGCGGGCATATCAACTTACTCGTTGTTCGTACAGTATAAGTTACATGTTTTGTTTGGAGCTCATTTGGTGTGTTGTGTGATATTTCTTTTTCTCTCTGTGTTCAGGTCAGGTTCTGGACAGCAGGACCCGGTCGCCGTGGAGCTTGTCTTTCCTGAGCGATCTCTTCTGGGGTGCCGTCGAGTTTATTGGCTTGTTGTAAGTTCAGTTTGTTTGCATGTGTGTGTTTTCTCTGGCCAGCTGGGACAGTAACGTTAGTTTCAGTTTTTATATTGCCTTGCCAACATGCTCACTGATCTCACCATGATGAAATGAACGAGACAATACTAGTTTTAGTAATTCATTATAACATACGTTGAAAATATATTTTCCACTACATGTCAAGTTTTTATTACACATTTTTTAGTTCTTTGCAAAAATGAAAAATCCTAACAAAATGGAAATTGTGCAGCTAAAATGTAACTAAATTCATAAACACACTTGTGCTGGTAAACAATGGTTTAAAACATCACTGCCTGGTCTGTAGTTATCAATACATTAACATCAATGCTTCCAAGAGTCGCACAAGTCATTTTTGCCATTTTTATAAAACCTCTGCATACTAGAAAATTAAGATCAGGTTCCAGACAGACTGTCAGTCTGTGTATTAGTGGGGGGAATTGACTCTTTCCGCAGGCTAGTGGTGATACTGATACTGACCTTATATGGATGTTTAACAATACAGAATGTATATTTTTAAAAAAAAAGGATCAATAAGTATAAGACGAATGTGTTCATAAATGAAGAGTAGTCAACCCTGTTGTAAATGAAACATTCTTTCTTTGCATTCATTTTGAAGTCATGATCGAACTGTATGTTCACTCAAGACCTACACATATTGAAAGGTGAACAGTCATCAGTATGTGATTTTCTTTAAAATAACCTTGAGCATATTTTACTGGACTGTCCTGCTTTTAATGTTATTAGGAAAACATTTTATTCAGAAATAAGGGTGAATAAGGAACTGGTAAGGATATACATAACTGTAAAATTGTATAATGTGTGTCAAATATTAAACTGAAAGGTTTTCTACAGTTTATTTGTATAATGTGTTACTACAATTTCATATTTTTGCTGTAAACATAGCCGTTGATGCTGATATGGCATTAAAGGAATAGTTTGCCTAAATTGAAAATTTGCTGAAAATTTACTTACACACAGGCCATCCTAGATACAGATGAGTTTTTTTTTTTTTTTTCAAATGTTTAGCAAATAAAATTTTTTGAGTGAACTATTGCTTTAATAAATAAATGAATATATGCAAGTTACATCATTACGTAAGGTGGTGATAAAATATTCAGAACAGACGCAATCCTACATGCCATTGCTTAAATATCTCACAGAAAACCAAACATAACACATTTGCAAGGCCTTAAAGCAGGGAACCATTCTGTCAACTGGCCAGACACTCTCTCACACGGATTTGAGGAAGCATCAGGTGGTGATAAAATATTCAGAACAGACGCAATCCTACATGCCATTGCTTAAATATCTCACAGAAAACCAAACATAACACGTTTGCAAGGCCTTAAAGCAGGGAACCATTCTGTCAACTGGCCAGACACTCTCTCACACGGATTTGAGGAAGCATTCATGTCTGGAGCAGAAGTGTAAAATATTAAACTGCCTACATAAGATATTTTAATATAAATAATGTATGAAATAAATGTTAAAGCAGAAATAAGAAAGATGTAAACAGCATCTCGCTTGCTCCCGCTCTCTCCTCCAGCTCGTCACCTCTCCGCATTGGATTGTGGGAACTAGTGCTTCAGCGAGTGTACATCGGTGGTACACTCAAAATCAGAATGCATTGTGGGTAAAAAAAGTAGTGAACGAATGAAGTAGTTCACTCAGAATTCGGACAGCACTACACAATGATTGACACCCGATATAGTGCACTGTATAGTGGACAGGGAGACAGCTTTAGTGTTAGAGGTTTGCTCAGATCACTAGGAGCACTAGTACTAGTGATGATCGACCTGCCCGAGCTAACAATCTGTATAATGTCTCCACAGCTTCCAGTCTCTCATTCAGCCAGATCTGTCTAAAGATGGACAGAGCAGTGCATCGTCTCGCTTCAGTGATGGCAGAGGGTACGTCTCAACCCTTCATCAGCAGAACCACTGTGTTTGTAGTCATGACGTGATCAGGTTCTGTGTGTTTACACTGTGATGTTCTTGCAGTCCTCCTGGATTCCCTGGGCGCAGACGGATGGGCAGAATAAACCACGGTGCGGGTCCCACCCCTCCTCCTATGGGCGGAGGAGGATGAGGAAGGTTAGTACGAGTGAAGAACCTGAAGAGCAACCTGACACAAACTTACTGAGAGGAGGTCATCAAGAATAACCATATGTTTGTCTTTTGCAGGTAAACGCCTGCACAGCGATGCAGGCGCACGGGGGTGTGACACGCTGGTTTTAGCTGCATACTGCTCAGATAGGGCTCCGTTGCAGACGAGCACAGTACATCACACTCCTCTTCCTATGGCTGCCGCTGCTGTCACGCAGTTTCTTGACGTTACTCTGGGAATTCCTTGTCTGAGGGGCCAGAGGGACTGATCATGGCAGCCAAACCCCAGCCGCCATCATAGAAAAGCCAACACACACACATACACGTTACATAACTTATCTCTCTCTCTCTCTCTCTCTCTTTTTTTTTTAGTAATATCTTCCGAAAGTAATGTTGTAGAGGATGTTGTATGTACCCTTTGCATCAATAAAGTAAGTTATAATGATGATCCTTTGTTCTGTCCAGACTCGTGGCTATTATTACGTGTAACAGGGTATCTACAGTCAAGAAAATCTGGAAAGATTTTTAGCCAGCAATTACATTAATTGCATACAGCACAGTAAATTCTGTCTTCAGGTTATTAAATAATACTAAATATTAATTAATTGAATGAATATTCAATTATTAATTAAATGAATATTATTCACTCTATGAGCAAAACTATTGTGTTTTCCAAAAGCATCGTAACCAGTGTTAGGGAAAGTTACTTTTAAAAGTAATGGATTACAATATTGTGTTACTTCCTAAAAAAGTAACTAATTACGGTACTTAGTTACTTTTTATTGAAAGTAAGGATATTTGTATTATTGAACATATTTAATTAGTGCAGCTTTGAGTCATATTCTGAGTTGCTTTTAACTGTTTTTATTCATTTTGAGGAAAACTAAATCTGATTTTTTTTTTTGTGAGTGAGATGAATTAATGCATGTTCACATAGAACTAAAGTAACATCTTACTCCCGATTTCTCTCAACAAGGGGACAGGAGAGCTTTCCATCAACAAATGGGGAAAAAAAGTAACTGGCGTTACTTATTTGAAAAAGTAACTCAGATATTTTCTTGTAAATTAAAAAGTAATGCGTTACTTTACTAGTTACTTGAAAAAAGTAATCTGATTACATAACTCGCGGTACTTGTAATGCGTTATCCCCAACACTGATCGTAACCCTAAGTAGGTCTCTACGATCCACTTATCTTACGATGCTTTTGAGAAACGCAGTCCTGACTATTACACAAACAGGGACTTAAATGATGTTGCATTTTAAATACATAGACATTATTATTGTGGTGTTGTTCCCCTCTTTGCAACTACAGTATAACAGCTTCTGGGAAGGCTTTCCACACGTTTTGGGGGTAATTTTTTGCCCATTCTTCCACTAGACTAGAGTATTTGTGAGGTCAAGCTCACAATCTCAGTTCCAGTTCATCCAGAAGGTGTGGCTCTGTGCAGACCATTCAAGTTCTTCCAGACCAAACTCATCCAACTCTGTGCCAAACAGCCAAGAAAACCATAACAGTAATCCAGTCCATCAATTAACATCTTTTGAAGCAAAAAGCTGCATGTTTGTAAGAAACAAACCCATCAAGATGTTCAACTTCAACTAACATCCTGTAAAAAGCAAAAAGCTTAACATCTTGACAAAAGCAAGCGAGCAAACTCATTTATATAGCACATTTACAAACAACAGACGTTGCCCCAAAGTGTACGGTGGCCGAGAAGTGCAGAGCAAATCACAATTCTGAAAACAAAATAACAAGTCAGAAAAGACAATGACAAATTCGAAAACAAAATAACAAGTCAGAAAACACAACGACAAAATCAGACAAACCGGAAGAGGTAGGTATAATTTGAGACAGCGCCATTGGTTTGGGATTTCTCACCGCTGACTGGACGAGACATCTGTCAATCAACGTATACAGGAAGAACCAGCCGAAGAACAGCAGAGTCGTGGTAGAAAGTTCGGAGATGGTATTAAAGTAGCTCAGTTTAAATGTATTGTATGAATTGCGTTTACTCTGGAATAAAAAATACAGGGTGTCTATTTAGATTTAGTTAAAAGTGGATGTAAATCATCAGCTCCAGTGCACCACTGGTTATTTTGTTTTCCATCTGCACCAGATGGATAAGTGCTGTCGTTGGCTTTTTGACGCGATCGACCCGGGTTCGATCCCGCCTTTTGCGAGAATGGCAGGCAAACATCAACAACCCGATCTTCCTTCCTGGTACTGTAGTACTTTTACTAACTGTACTATAAAGTGTTCTCACCGGTTAATGACATGTGATGTATTATAGTAATGTTGTCTCTGGTCGTCTGATCTGTTCGTGTTCATGCGTTCAGGGGGCGTGGCTTACTACTGCACACAGCACAAAGCAATAAACTATTATTAACAGCATTATAAGTGATAGTTTATAAATCATAATAGATTTTCATGTTATTGTTAATGTGGTTTAGATACACACAGTAAGTTTGGGCATGTAAACGACTCGACTAGTTGTGGACTGTGCCTCTAGCTGTTTCATGGTGTAACGTCGCTCTCAAAATGCGGTTGTGACTCCTGTAAATTTCGACTCCTGTAAATTTCAGTCACATGACACGTGCAGTCGGTGGCGCTAATATTATTTATGAAGAGTCGACTTCCATTAGACAGACATGTTTTACACCCCAGCCCTGTAGGTGGCGGGACTGTACCTACAGCTGGTCTGCCAACCGCCATTAGACTGAGAGAAATAGTTGCTTTAAACAGTCTCGTGCATCAAGCAGTGTGTGGATTAATGTACTCTTAATTCATTTAGTTCATCAGCATCAGCATCATGACACAAACAGACAGAGACGCGGAGAACGGAAGAGACAGAGAGAAAGAGCAGCGCGGAGTGAAGAGACCCGTGGTGCCCGCTGCTGTACCAGAGCCATTACAGGAGGTGACAATTACATTATTCATAATCAGATCATAAATAGAAGTGAAAAGGACAAAAATCTGAAAAAAATATATACTATGTCAACACTTTCGGTGCCTGCACCCCTTATAATAACAGCAAGACTTGGTGCTTGCAAGAAGTGACAATATCAGAATAGTTATTATTATTTATGTATTATATTATAATAATGAAATTAATAATAAGTATTTAGTTTATAATAAGCATTAATTTGATATTAATAAGAATTAATTATATTTATTCTATTCAGCAATTTAATTTCTTCTAGTAACAGTTGTTTTTCATGTCTGTTTAATAATGGTCGTAACTATTTTGCATCTCCTACGTATGAAAACACGTTCTTGTTTGCGTCTCAAAACCTGGAATGTATTTCAAAATCTGATTTATACAGTAAAAATCTGAAATGGTGTCTCATTTTTGTAGCAAGAGATGTGCACATCAATGTTTGGTTTTGGTGCTGACTATTTTTTACTGAAACCTCTGTGTAAATAAGTCTTAAGTTACTACTGGATAATGTCTCAGATTATCCTAATCCACTTTACTTAATAGTTACTAGTGAACTCTTATTAGTAAAATAAAAAATTGGACTAGATAGTCAGAAGCACCTCATAATTCAAAGAAACGCACACTAGTTTAATATTTGATCTAGATAGCACACGTATGTCTGCAAGATGTCTGTTAAAGATCACTTGATCTGGAAAGCATCTGCTGTGTACAAAACGTGTACAAAAGTACGTTTTACATTCTTTCTAAATCATAAACATTAGGGTTGCTCCGATCAGGATTTTTGAGGCCGATCACAGAGATTCAAGATTCGTTTATCGTCACTATACTAAAAGTAGAGCGAAATTAGAGCAATCCGTACAGTGCAATCACACATAAATTAGTGCAAGCTAAACATCTAATTTAATTAGAAAACAAACAGTAACAGCAAAGCGAACAGTCAGATATTGCTCAGAAATATTGCACGGTGAGCAGAAAGTACTGCATGATATTGCGCACAATAAAAGAGAGTTAAATGCAACAGAATATACACACAAACACAAACTGAATAATATAAGATGTAAACTTATACTAAATAGACACACACAGAGGTATACAGAGGGTGTTGTTAACCTGTGTCAGTTGAGATATAAGATGCCCCATCAGATTGGTGCATTTCTAATTTTTTATGTGTGTGTGTGTATGCTGACAGCGTTCAGCTCCCGTATAGCACTGGGGTAAAAGCTGTTCTTAAGTCTTAGTGGTCTGTGATTTGATGGACCTGAAACGTTTACCAGAGGGCAGCAATTCAAACAAATGATGTCCTGGATGGTAGGGATCCTTTAAAATGTTCGCTGCCCTTCCAAGGCAGCCTGCAGTGTAAAGTTCTTTTAAGGAAGGCAGAGGACAGCCAATCATTTTTTGTGCCGAATCGATCACCCACTGGAGAGCTTTCTTGTCTGCCACTTAGCTGCTGGCGTACCACATGGAGATGCTGTAAGTTATCACACTTTCAGTGGCACATCGATAGAAGGACTCTAGCAGCTGCTCTTGTAGACGGCTCTTCCTCAGTGTCCTCAAGAAATAGAGTCACTGCTGTGCTTTTTTGACCGCTGCTGAAGTGTTTGTGCTCCAGGAAAGATCCCCAGCGATGTTCATGCCCAAGAATCTGAAGGCCGGAACCCTCTCCACGCAGACCCCGTTGATGTGCAATGGTGTAAGGTTTGTGTTGTGCTTTCGGAAGTCAATGATGAGCTCTTTGGTTTTAGGAGCATTCAGAGCCAGGTTATTTGCCGTGCACCATTCTGTCAGTCTCTGAATTTCATCTCTGTAAGCTGTTTCATCTCCTCCTGAGATGAGTCCAACTACGGTCGTGTCATCTGCAAATTTGTTGATAGTGTTGGTAGGATGGGTTGAAGTACAGTCATAAGTATAAAGTACAAAGGAAGTGGGCTCAGCACGCAGCCCTGTGGGGCACCTGTACTCAGAGTTAAGGTGGAGGAGAAATGGGAGCCTACCCTAACCGTCTGAGGGCGGTTAGTCAGGAAGTCCTTAATCCAGTGACAGATAGATGGAGCGAGACCTAAGTCCAGCAGTTTAGCTACCAACCTGTCAGGGAGGACTGTGTTGAATGCTGAACTGTAGTCAGTAAAAAGCATCCTCACATAGCTGCCTTGGTGTTCCAGGTGGAGCAATGCAGACGGTGCTGCATATCATGCTAAACCTCAGCTTGAGATCGGTTTTTTGAGATCGGCCTTTATAGAGACCGCCGATCAAACATCCCAAAGCGATTATCGGCCGATAGTGATCGGTAGCCGATCGATCGGAGCACCTCTAATAAATATCTTAAAGACATCAAATATATGTCTATTTGACATCTGATAGGAAACGTCCAATAGACGTATTGCAGATAAGCAAACACTCTAAAAAAACTGTAAATGCAGATGTAAATGCAGACATCAAGTAGATGTCTCCGTGATGTACGTGTGCTATCAGGGGAGTATGTTTTTTTTTCTGAAACGTTAATTGTCACTTTCAGCAAATTCAAGCCAACTTCATTGTCGTGATTCATCCCGGATCAAAATCTCTGCGGATGGGCCGGGCTACAGACACCCTCCCCATAACCGTTCCTCAGGTCATCGCCCACAGACACAAACAGCCCGGTCAGCGCCGCTACGAGGACCAGTGCCTCTTACGAGAAGGACTGAATGCAAGTAACTTCACTTCCTCTCCATAATGTGATGCTAAATATTACGATGTTGAAAGCTTAAAATGATGTAGCTAATGAAATACAATACCAGTCAAAAATTTTTGAACAGTAAGATTTTTAATGTTTTTTAAAGAAGTCTCTTCTGCTCACCAAAGCTACGTTTATTTGATCCACAATACAGCAGAAGCAGTAATATTGTGAAATATTTTTACTATTTAAAATAATTGCTTTCAATTTGAATGTTTTTGTTTTGTTTTATGTTTTATTCCTGCGATGTAAAGTTTAGGAGCATTCAGAGCCAGGTTATTTGCCATGCACCATTCTGTCAGTCTCTGAATTTCATCTCTGTAAGCCGTTTCATCTCCTCCTGAGATGAGTCCAACTACGGTCGTGTCATCTGCAAATTTGATGATAGTGTTGGTAGGATGGGTTGAAGTACAGTCATAAGTATAAAGTACAAAGGAAGTGGGCTCAGCACGCAGCCCTGTGGGGCACCTGTACTCAGAGTTAAGGTGGAGGAGAAATGGGAGCCTACCCTAACCGTCTGAGGGCGGTTAGTCAGGAAGTCCTTAATCCAGTGACAGATAGATGGAGCGAGACCTAAGTCCAGCAGTTTAGCTACCAACCTGTCAGGGAGGACTGTGTTGAATGCTGAACTGTAGTCAGTAAAAAGCATCCTCACATAGCTGCCTTGGTGTTCCAGGTGGAGCAATGCAGACGGTGCTGCATATCATGCTAAACCTCAGCTTGAGATCGGTTTTTTGAGATCGGCCTTTATAGAGACCGCCGATCAAACATCCCAAAGCGATTATCGGCCGATAGTGATCGGTAGCCGATCGATCGGAGCACCTCTAATAAATATCTTAAAGACATCAAATATATGTCTATTTGACATCTGATAGGAAACGTCCAATAGACGTATTGCAGATAAGCAAACACTCTAAAAAAACTGTAAATGCAGATGTAAATGCAGACATCAAGTAGATGTCTCCGTGATGTACGTGTGCTATCAGGGGAGTATGTTTTTTTTTCTGAAACGTTAATTGTCACTTTCAGCAAATTCAAGCCAACTTCATTGTCGTGATTCATCCCGGATCAAAATCTCTGCGGATGGGCCGGGCTACAGACACCCTCCCCATAACCATTCCTCAGGTCATCGCCCACAGACACAAACAGCCCGGTCAGCGCCGCTACGAGGACCAGTGCCTCTTACGAGAAGGACTGAATGCAAGTAACTTCACTTCCTCTCCATAATGTGATGCTAAATATTACGATGTTGAAAGCTTAAAATGATGTAGCTAATGAAATACAATACCAGTCAAAAATTTTTGAACAGTAAGATTTTTAATGTTTTTTAAAGAAGTCTCTTCTGCTCACCAAAGCTACGTTTATTTGATCCACAATACAGCAGAAGCAGTAATATTGTGAAATATTTTTACTATTTAAAATAATTGCTTTCAATTTGAATGTTTTTGTTTTGTTTTATGTTTTATTCCTGCGATGTAAAGCTGAATTTTCAGCATCATTCCTCCAGTCTTCAGTGTCACATGATCCTTCAGAAATCATTCTAATATGCTGATTTGCTGCTCAAGAAATATTTCTGATTATTATTATTATTAATATTTAAAACAGTTGAGTAAATTTTTTTCAGGATTCTTTGTTGAATAGAAAGACCCAAAGATCAGTATTTATCTGAAATAAAAAGTTTTGTAACATTATGCACTATACCATTCAAAAGCTTAGAGTCAGTATAATTTATTTATTTATTTTTTATGGGGGGGGAATATATTCAAATAGAAAGCAATTATTTTAAATAGTAAAAAATATTTCAAAATTTTACTGTTTTTGCTGTTCTTTGGATGAAATAAATGCAGGCTTGGTGAGCAGAAGAGAATTCTAAAAAATTAAAAAAACATTAAAAAGTTCAAAAACCTTTGACTGGTAGTGTACATCAGTGGTTGATTGAACTGTATATTTTCCCTCATCTGCTGTTCACTGATGCTGTAGTCAGCAGACAGCAATGAACAGAGACAAAATGGGCTAAAAATGGTCGACCAGGTGATCTGGTCCAAGAAAATGTCCAACGGTGTGAGAAGAACCCCAGTACAGGCAGCACGTGAAGGAAGTTGTCAACATGCTGCTGGTTAAAATGGGCTTCTCAGGTATGACACTAAAACCATGTGCACCTGCTGGCGAGACAGTTGTCATGTACACCTCATATTCCTGACCAGTTGTGATGGAATTTTTACCATGTAATGTTCTGTTGCTTTCAGAAATTGTTATATTGCAGAAATAAAATGTAAATGTGAAACTCTTCTTGCATGATCACACTTGTAGGATCCCTGTTGACTAGTCCAGTGCTTCTGAAAGTTAGGGAGCTGGACTAGACATCAGAAAGCATTCTGGTTCAGTGAAATGAGAATCAGTTGTGGTGTTTAGTCAGTGGTAGTTCATTTAAGCTTCAGCACTGAAGCACACACACACACACACACATTTTAATTGTTCTAGGGATGCCACGGTGAGAATTTTTTCCCACCAATTAAAAAAACTTGTGACAACAACAGAGTTTCCGATTAAACTGCATATTTTACAATATAAGATATTTGTCAGTGACGCTTGGATCTGTAGAGCTTACTTTGATCTTGAACATTAGATCTTTATATCTTGATCAAATCAAATGTTTGAAAATGGTGGGATCATTATTATTCTTAATGAAAAACACAACCACAATAAAATACGTAGTACAATGACAACCTCGCATATACTAAACAAAGAACTTTTATTAACCAAAGACAGGTGACATGCGGACTAAAATAGATATGTTTTGACCACAAATTAAGAAAATTTTTTTACGACCTAATTAATTTCATTGTCTTATTCAATCGTAGCCACACTGTACTTATTCATTCTCTTGTTTTCATTAAATTCAAATTCTTAATTTACAGCCGCAATTGTTTAAAGAGAAAACAAAATAGTAAATTGTTGAAACATTCTTAATTCGTGGCATGGAGATATATGTATATATATATCCCACATGTCACGTGTGAGGTTCTGTATATAACCATGTTGCAACAGAAATAAATAAAAGCTCTTTGGATTTTCCCTTTACTTTAAAAGGGATGCTTAGTTTGTGGTGTATTATTATTTTAGTCACATTTTAATTTAACTATTAACTACAAACTTTGCCTCAATAAACTCCTAATTTGCTGCTAATTAATAGTTAGTAAGTTAGTTGTTAAGTTTAGGTATGGGGTGGGATTAAGGGAACTAATAGTTCCGTTCCCTAAGGGGAAGTCGTGGCCTAATGGTTTGAGAGTCGGACTCATAACCCAAAGGTTGCGGGTTCAAGTCTCGTACCGGCAGGGATTGATAAACTTACATTAAACATAGACATATTGCAGGGTTTCCGTGGGGTCCTTAAAAATGTAAAAATGTATCAAAAAGTCTTAAATTGTACAATAAAGTCTTAATTATGATTTCAAGAGGTCTTAAATTTGGGGACAGAAAGACCAGAGTTGCGATATGGCTCAATGTGACAAATTTCAAAAGGCTCTGATTTCATTGAATATGAGCGCTGCACGTTTCAAAGTCTGGTGCTGCACTGCTTTGTGTTCTGCCGTTACCGGGAAAACGGTTCTATTTCTGCCATTCCCAAAGCGGCACCTGCTGGCAGAGAATGAATGTGCATTTTCAATAAGCCTGTTGTTTTTGTTCAGACCAATGTGAAAATCGACTTACGTTTTTACCCTGCAAACACGCAGAGCTGTAAATGTGAACTGGTGGATTGATAAGAAGATAATGCATTATAAAAATCTAAACAGTAAAATTTACTTATATGTTATTTAATTGATATAAAAATGTATTGATAATAATTGTTTAAATTAATATAATAATTAATACTTTTGACTCATCCATTTTCTTAAAAATAGTTTAAATATTTTAAATAAACTAAAATAGTTTATATCATTTATAAAAAATATTTTGTAAAAACTTTTATCTGTACTGTAAATCATGCTTTTTACAGTTGTTTTACAGTTTAATATGTTACTATAGACATTGCCCTACCCTGCTCATATGTTATTAATTTTATTTGTGCGGGTCTTAAAAAGTCTTAAAGGGTTAGTTCACCCAAAAATGAAAATTAGGCTGTGTTTTACTCACACCCGAGGCACCCTAGGTGTATATGACTTTCTTCTTTCAGACGAATCCAGTCGGAGTTATATTAAAAATTGTCTTTGACCTTTCAAGCTGTTTAATGCCACTCAGCGGGTGTTGCATTGCTTCAGTCCAAAAGAAGTTAAATAAAAAGCGCCCATCCCAAGTTTCCTTACTTTAGCAAAGGAAAACAAGTCTCCTCTTGGCTTACATCGAAATCCTCCGACATTCTTCTTTACACAAATCCTCATTTTGTACTTGTAATTTGTGACCGTTGTTTTGTTTTGATCTCTCCGCTGCGTTTCCCCGTGCGTCACTTCTGAGCGGCGCATGCGCAATGCTAAACTCATACGTCATCAGCCCAGAGCTGCTTCTGTTTACAACAGTGAGCGCAAGCTAGATTAAAGTGATCATTACGTTTTGAATATGGATATTTTTCTTACAAAAACGCATCGATTCGCTACAGAAGGCCTTTGCTCACCCCCCAGAGCCGTGTGAGACACTTTTTTTTTATGGATGGGCGATTTTTATTTAAGTTCTTTTGGACTGAAGCAATGCAACACCCGCTGAGTGGCATTAAACAGCTTGAAAGATCAAAGACCATTTTTAATATAACTCCGACTGGATTCGTCTGAAAGAAGAAAGTCATATACACCTAGGATGCCTCGGGGGTGAGTAAAACACAGCCTAATTTTCATTTTTGGGTGAACTAACCCTTTAAATTTGAACTTAAAAATCCTTCAACAAACCCTGTGTTTTTAGATTTTAGTGTTTTTAGATCAGATTATTCGCCATCGTCTTGTGAGTCATCGCTCCTAACTCTATGATACATGATAGGGAACTACATAGTTTTTTAAAAGGCAAAACACTGGTGTGTGAAAGTCATGAAATGGGTGTAAGGTCCAACACTGTAACCCAGCCTAACTTGATCTCCTCTGTAGCTGTGGTGGTGCATCAGGAGTCGGTGTGTGTGACCTTTGGCAGCGGTCTGAGCAGTGCGTGTGTGGTGGATGTTGGCGACCAGAAGACCAGCGTGTGCTGCGTCGAGGACGGCGTGTCCCACCGCAGCTCCAGGTGAGAGAAACGCACTGTAGGGCTGATGCGCTTTATTATACACGCTATGTTAAAGGGTTTCGTATTTTCTGAAGACAATGCTTCCTGTGTAAAACTCAAACATTTCATACAGTTGATTGATGAAAAATATGAGGCAGTGTAACAACTCACTGCGTGATGGAGCCTAGAGAACGTAGTTACAATGTCCCTAAAATTCAAGATATGGGGCAAAAATGCCCCTGTTTGACTTTGTCTCATATTTACATCATATAGTTAAGCAATATCACACGAGTGCAAATGTGATACTGATCTTATACAACGTAATGCCCCTCAGCTCAGAATGTGCTCAGGTTGTATTGTAAACAATGGCGTCGTCAATGTTGCTTATCAATTTGAGCCCGATTGAGACGCAGAGGATATTAGTGAAGAGGATTGTGCAGAACCTGTGCAAACCCGATTATACGGTTTTATCCTGATTAAAGCTTTAATACAGCACAGCAACCACGTGCGTGTCCATGTTTAACGCTTCTCATAGCTATGTGAAAAATATCTGTCTGTCTTTACACATAAAGTGTACAATTGGATTTGGAACACAGTTTATTGTAGCTGACGAGCTGATGATCTGAATGAGAGAGAGATGCAGAGCATGGGATGCCAGGAACAGTATTGAGCACCGCTGCTTTAGAACATTGATTTTGAAACTTGTGAATCTATTAGCATTGTTAGAAGACAGAAACGCGATTCATTAATAGATTTTTTCACCCGTGCACCCCTAGTTTTGATGGCACGGCAACAACTCTTCCTCTTCTCTAAAGCAGCGCAGCTGATCAAATTTTTGTTTGATCAAACAAAATATTTCTTGCCGAAGCTACTCTTTGTAATGTCTGTTTGATGCTTTACACGACAACAATGACTTTAAATTATCTTTTGGAAGTAATTTCTCAGCCAAATTTGATGTGCGATTAATTAGATAAAAAAGGTTAATTGCTTACCAGCCCTAATATATATATATATATATAAGAAATGACACTTTGCTAGAATGTAAAGTAGTGAGTGTACAGCTTGTATAACAGTGTAAATTTGCTGTCCCCTCAAAATAACTCAACACACCATTAATGTCTAAACCGCTGGCCGCAAAAGTGAGTACATCCCTAAGTGAAAATGTCCAAATTGGGCCCAATTAGCCATATTCTCTCCCAGCGTACCCAATTTGGACATTTTCACTTAGGGGTGTACTCACTTTTGTGGCCAGCGGTTTAGACATTAATGGCTGTGTGTGGAGTTATTTTGAGGGGACAGCAAATTTACACTGTTATACAAGCTGTACACTCACTACTTTACATTGTAGCAAAGTGTCATTTCTTCAGTGTTGTCACATGAAAAGATATAATAAAATATTTACAAAAACCATGATTGTCCTGTATTTTCCTTTTTCTGAAGTTGGCAACGCTACGTGTAACGCTCTCAAGATCTCTTACTGATGTGTTCTTCTGTCATGCAGCACAGTAAACACAATCAAACCATGATTGTCCTGTATTTTCCTTTTTCTGAAGTTGGCAACGCTACGTGCAACGCTCTCAAGATCTCTTACTGATGTGTTCTTCTGTCATGCAGCACAGTAAACACAATCAAAAATACTTTGAGCTCTTGTGCCGTCTCTGTTGAATGCATGTGTTTTTGTGTGCAGGTTGTGTCTTGCGTACGGAGGCTCGGATGTGACGCGGTGTTTTTTCTGGCTCATGCAGAGAGCTGGATTTCCCTATAGAGAATGTCAACTCAGCAGCAAACTGGACTGTATGTTACTGCAGCAGCTCAAAGAGTCCTTCTGCCATCTGGATCAGGTGACCTCCACGCACCTGGAGCTAAACAAATGAGTCAGCCGTTTGTCAGTATTCACTAGGGCTGGGTGGTATGACGGTGTATATCGTTACAGCGGAATAAAGTGTCCATCGTTAGAGATTTTGTTGAATCGTGTATTCCGCGGTATGCAAAAATATCTGCGTAACATAATATTACTTAAAAGTTATATACACCTTTGAGTAAGGAAACATGCATGATTGAGAAAATAAAGAGTGGGACGCTCTTGATAGAGTTATTAAGCGCAATAAGCAGAGAAAAAGAACTCAATGCAGTGTTTGCGCCGACTGACACACAGCCGAAGCGCGCGCACTGAGAGCCCCTCTCTCTTTAGTGTTTTGTTGTGCTTGAATGGTCAGATACGCACACAATTATGTCAAAATGCCCGTTGTGTGGAGTATTCACGTAAACACAGTCGGTTATGTGTTAAATAAACGTAAACAGTGGGGTGAAATCCGTATGAAATTGTATCAGTGTGTTGGATCCGTGTAGTTGGTCTTAAAGGGACAGCAGTCTAATTTAGCTGTTTCTGTCAGTCGTTATTAATGTTAATCACTCACTGCGCTTGACTGAATCGCTTTTGGATCTTTAATAATAATCTGTTCATGTTTGATTGATACAGTGAAGACTAGTCTTTTATTTATACGCTTTATTCTTACTGCATGTTAAATAAACCTAGCCTACAGTAGCTGAATAAATTATACGTTTATTTCATATTTATTTGTTCTATTGTGTTTGTAATTTTCTTTTTTTTTTCTTTTTTTTAATAACAAAAATAAAATAAAATAAAAATAGCTGTATAGAGATATATATTGTTATCGTGAAATAAAATGTATACTACAGTGAAACATATACCCACAAGTCACAAGACAAAACAATCCCAAAACTAGTTCAGTTAGTGGAAAAAAAACGCATGGAATTGAGTCTTGTATAAATATAAATGAATATATGTCTGTGTGTTCAGTATTTACATCATATTATATTATATGCATATTATGCTTTGTAATCTGATGTATTATTGATTTCTGAGCAGGATATTTCTGGGCTGCAAGATCACGAGTTTCGCACACGTTTCCCTGATTCCCCAGTGCTGCTGTATCAGCTACGATTAGGAGATGAGAAACTCCAGGTAGAGACGGACCGGATCGTGGTGGTTTAGCGCTTGTCTGCTAATTGACAGCTGCATTGTTCTGTTTGTTTGATAGGCTCCCATGGCATTATTCTACCCTGCTGCGTTTGGGATAGTGGGGCAGAAGATGACATCGCTGCTGCATCGCTCTCAAGGAGACGCAGAGGATCCACATGATGAGCACTTCCTCCTGACCACACAGAGCAAACAAGACCAGGTACAACTCTCTACAGTTCCCGAGCTTCTACGGGCGGTGCAAAAGCACGATACTTACGCAGCATGTCATTTCACTGCACTGTGGCCACTAATGCACAGCAGCAAACATGCAACCAGTTTGTTCATGGGTTCAGATTTGTAGAAATGTAGCATTGCATCAGTGTCTCAGCAATGGATGCTCTGCAGTGAATGGGTGCCGTCAGAATGAGAGTCCAAACAGCTGATAAAAACATCACAATAATCCACAAGTAATCCACACCACTCCAGTCCATCAGTGAACATCTGGAGAAGACCAAATCAGCGTGTTTGTAAAAAACAAATTCATTATTAAGTTGTTTTTCAAACCGTTGGCTTCTGGATAAAATACAAGTCCTTTATCCATAATAAAAAGTCTCATCTGAATCAGGAGAGAAATCTGCACAGATCAAGCACTGTGTTGATGTGAGAGGACAAAAGGTGATGGACTTTTTCACTGGAGGAAGCGTTACTATGGATTACATTTACATTTAGTCATTTAGCAGACGCTTTTATCCAAAGCAACTTACAAATGAGGACAATAGAAGCAATCAAACCAACATAAGAGCAACAATATGTAAGTGCTGTGACAAGTCCCAGTCAGTGTAATGCAGTAAACGAAGCAAGTGTTTTTTTATGGACTCATATTTTAGCCAGAAGTGACAGTTTGAAGGTAAAAACATTTTAATGATAGATTGGTTTCTTACAAACACACAGCGTTTGTCTTCTCCAGATGTTCACTGATGGACTGGAGTGCTGTGGATTATTGTGATGTTTTTATCAGCTGTTTGGACTCTCATTCTGACGGCACCCATTCACTGCAGAGCATCCATTGCTGAGACACTGATGCAATGCTACATTTCTCCAAATCTGATGAAGAAACAAACTCAGGTACATCTTGGACAGCCTGAGGATGAGTGCATTTTTAGCTAATTTTCATTTCCGTGTGAACTATTCCTTTAAACACTATAATGTTTCTCTTCTTTTAGCCTGTTCAAACTGAACAGGTGAGAAATGGAGGAGTGTAATCTCACTGTGTTTCTCTCTCACACAGTCTTCTAAAGCCACAACAGACCGCAAATTATTCCCTAAGCCTGCTGGGTTTGAGGGGGAATCCAACATGTGCGACCCATCGGAGAAGGGAAATCTGACTCAGGATTTGGATTTGGGTCACGCTCAAGCCGAGTGCCTCGTTGGTGGGGCGGATGCAGAAGAAACATCGTCAGCTCTGTTGTCCAGGAAGACGGCCATGACTCAGTTTGAGGGAAAAGCACTCGGCGTGGATAAAGCCATCTTACACAGCATTGACTCCTGCGGTAAATACTGACTTTACCAACACATGGCTGAATCTCCCAAAAACCTGGGGGCAAATCTGACCCCCTAATTAAAGCTTAAAGTTTGCCGTGCTATTCAAAATATATTACGTAATATAATTTCAGCCATCTCTAACTTGGGTCATACTATGGACTGAGTGGTGTAATAATTCTTGTAAAAGTGTTTTTCTCTTATAAATTCCTATATAAATGTTCAGATATGAAACATAAGAGAACAAGTTGAAGCGGAGCAAGAAACAGTATAGAAAACAGGTGGTTTCTGTGTTTTTCAATGATTAAAGTGAATTTGTACAGGGAAGGAAACGTTGTGTTGAAGAAGATGATAGATTACAGTCACTGAAGAGTTTAGCTTCAGCTTAATAAAGCTCTTCAGAGAATTACAGACAGGTGAGTTTGATCAGAGTTGTAGCGAAACTCGGCAGGACAGTGAAGCAGAACTGAAGAATCTAGCACAAGGTCCCAAAAGCAAGCTGATGAAATGTGAATCTGGGTTTTTCTGTTTGCTTTCTACAAAGCAAAATATTCTGCATATTTACAAGGTGCAGCAAAGGGAAATGATTCTGTCTGAACCCGTTGCCACAGAAATACTTTTGGTTTGAAACATGACATGAGATTTTCGGAAGCTGAATAAATAAGCTTTCCATTGATGTATGGTTTGTTAGGATAGGACAATATTTGGCCGAGATACAACTAT
>NW_015542447.1:301735-312954 GCF_001515605.1 Sinocyclocheilus anshuiensis
TGTGGATTATTGTGATGTTTTTATCAGCTGTTTGGACTCAAGTGATGCAATGCTACATTTCTCCAAATCTGATGAAGAAACAAACTCAGGTACATCTTGGACAGCCTGAGGATGAGTGCATTTTTAGCTAATTTTCATTTCCGTGTGAACTATTCCTTTAAACACTATAATGTTTCTCTTCTTTTAGCCTGTTCAAACTGAACAGGTGAGAAATGGAGGAGTGTAATCTCACTGTGTTTCTCTCTCACACAGTCTTCTAAAGCCACAACAGACCGCAAATTATTCCCTAAGCCTGCTGGGTTTGAGGGGGAATCCAACATGTGCGACCCATCGGAGAAGGGAAATCTGACTCAGGATTTGGATTTGGGTCACGCTCAAGCCGAGTGCCTCGTTGGTGGGGCGGATGCAGAAGAAACATCGTCAGCTCTGTTGTCCAGGAAGACGGCCATGACTCAGTTTGAGGGAAAAGCACTCGGCGTGGATAAAGCCATCTTACACAGCATTGACTCCTGCGGTAAATACTGACTTTACCAACACATGGCTGAATCTCCCAAAAACCTGGGGGCAAATCTGACCCCCTAATTAAAGCTTAAAGTTTGCCGTGCTATTCAAAATATATTACGTAATATAATTTCAGCCATCTCTAACTTGGGTCATACTATGGACTGAGTGGTGTAATAATTCTTGTAAAAGTGTTTTTCTCTTATAAATTCCTATATAAATGTTCAGATATGAAACATAAGAGAACAAGTTGAAGCGGAGCAAGAAACAGTATAGAAAACAGGTGGTTTCTGTGTTTTTCAATGATTAAAGTGAATTTGTACAGGGAAGGAAACGTGTTGAAGAAGATGATAGATTACAGTCACTGAAGAGTTTAGCTTCAGCTTAATAAAGCTCTTCAGAGAATTACAGACAGGTGAGTTTGATCAGAGTTGTAGCGAAAATCGGCAGGACAGTGAAGCAGAACTGAAGAATCTAGCACAAGGTCCCAAAAGCAAGCTGATGAAATGTGAATCTGGGTTTTTCTGTTTGCTTTCTACAAAGCAAAATATTCTGCATATTTACAAGGTGCAGCAAAGGGAAATGATTCTGTCTGAACCCGTTGCCACAGAAATACTTTTGGTTTGAAACATGACATGAGATTTTCGGAAGCTGAATAAATAAGCTTTCCATTGATGTATGGTTTGTTAGGATAGGACAATATTTGGCCGAGATACAACTATTTGAAAATCTGGAATCTGAGGGTGCAAAAAAATCTAAATATTGAGAAAATCATCTTTAAAGTTGTTCAAATGAAGTTCTTAGCAATGCATATTACTAATCAAAAATTTATTAATTGATATATTTACGGTAGGAAATTTACAAAATATCTTTATGGAAAATGATCTTTACTTAATATCCTAATGATTTTTGGCATAAAGGAAAAATGGATAATTTTGACCCATACAATGTATTGTTGGCTATTGCTACAAATATACCTGTGCTACTTATGACTGCTTTTGTGCTGCAGGGTCACAAATTTGATTTCAAACATTTCTTACCTTATTATATTTTTATACTATGGTACTGAAGCCTTACAGCATGTGTTTATGGGTCTATTTCCACAGCCTCAGATGAAACGAAGCGTAAGATGTACAGCTGTATTCTGGTAGTTGGTGGCGGGCTGCTGTTTCTCGGAGCACAAGAGTTTCTGCAGCATCGCGTCCTCCATAAGATGCCTCCATCTTTCCGTCGTCTGGTGGAGAACGTCGATGTCATCACACGACCAAAGGTATGTAGGAAAACCGATATGTGTGTGAGAGCAGAATTTAAAAGAAGCTTTTGATGACTTTGCTTTAAATAAAAGCAGAAAAGTGTCTTTGTAAATAGTGACTGAAGTGCTTTCATGGTCATAGAAAGCACTGTGAGGAAGAGACACATTGCAATGATCTTTTCTTCTCAAATGTATTCCGTGTTTGTCTTAGTTAAGCTGATTTTGTGTTCTTTACAGATGTCATTTAATTAAAACTTTGCTAATCGTATTTGTTCCAAAACCATTTTTACTGAGAATAAATATGCATGCATATTTGAAGGGATAATTCACCCAAAAATGAACATTTGCCATTAATTCACTCATTCTCAGGCCATCTAATATGTGGGTGACTTTTTTTTTTCTTCAGTAGAACTAATGAAGGTTTTGAGCTGAAACTGTGGTCCTTGGTGATTCATAAAATGCAAATCAGTGGCTGCCTATTTTTGAGACCAAAAAAAAGGGCATATTTAGCAAAAACACAAAATTAAAAGCCATGACTCCTGACCATATATCGAGAACTTAGGAAGTGAAACGGTCGTCTGTGCAAGAAATTGAAACTTTTTCTGTTTATATGTTGGAGGAGGAACTGAAAATTACAAATCTGATCAGTGACAAACTGAAGAACTACATTACATTTCTTACTGTACCTGCTGTGACCTACTGGCTAGTGGTTAATAAGCCTCTAGTGTGAATTTTACATGCAAGTTTAAGTATGAATAAGAGTTACTCAGGAGTCACTGACTAGTGTAGTGTGGCTTGCTGCATTGTGATAGTTAACAGAATATTCCCGCACAGGACATGGATCCTCGTGTGATAGCGTGGAAGGGTGGAGCAGTGCTGGCGTGTTTGGACACCACTCAGGAGCTCTGGATTCACCAGCGAGAGTGGCAGCGCTTCGGTGTGCGGATGCTCCGTGAGCGGGCCGCCTTTGTCTGGTGATCCCAGATGACACGAGCCATGCCTTCATGGATCTGATCTGTTTCCTTCATATGTTTGGGGATATCAATCTGGCAGTGTAATGATATAAACAATGTAAAGGTTGAACAATCATCTTGCAAGGATGATAATAATAACCATAGTAGATGTTTATGAATAAACAGTGGCAGTTTTTCATCAAAAATTAAGCATTTTTTGTATCCTTTTCAATTTTCTCCACTCTAACCAGGAAAAAAAACATGCACTGTAACAGTTGATGTAAATTATTTCTTACAATAGTAATATGTGACTCTGGACCACAAAACCAGTCATAAGGGTCAATTTTTTTAAATTGAGATTTAAACATCATGAATAAATAAGCTTTCCATTGATGTATGGTTTGTTAGGATAGGACAATATTTGGCCGAGATACAACTTTGAAAATCTGGAATCTGAGGGTGCAAAAAAATCTAAATATTGAGAAAATCATCTTTAAAGTTGTCCAAATTAAGTTCTTAGCAATGCATATTACTAATCAAAAATTAATTTTTGATATATTTACAGTAGGACATTTGCAAAGTATCTTCATGGAACATGATCTTTACTTAATATCCTAACGATTTTTGGCATAAAAGAAAAATCAATAATTTTGACCCATACAATGTATTGTTGGCTATTGCTACAAATATACCCCAGCAACCAGAGCATGTGAGCGAAGCGGAGCGGTGTGACGCTCCGCTACGTTTTCCGCTCTATGGACGTGCGCTCCACTCAGTCGCTCTAACCGCCCAAGCAAGCGCTCCGTTAATATTCCTCTCACGCTCGCCGTAAACCAATTCCCGCTCAGATCCCGCTCCGTTCTGTAAAGAACAAATTTGCGTGCATTATATTAGATTATAAATTACTGCTGCCTATATCTAGCCTACATTCTGTAGGACTACCTATTGGTTCGGGTCAGTTTTTTTTTAAATAATATTTTAATAGGCCTAAGTGGTGTAGGCTAATATCTTCTGTACTCTGTAGTTCTGTATTCAGGCCTATATACAGCTGTGTGTTAGCTTAGGTCTACAGTTTAACTGAGATTATTTAATAACTACAGAGCTCCGAATATAATTTGAATTAACAATTCGTTTCTACGACGTCAGCAGGTTTTATTATTTTTTAAATTAATTTATTATTATTTATTAATTTTAAGCAATAATGATTTTAATAAGTAATTACGAAATATAATAATTCGTTCCACGATTTAGGCCTACTAAAACTAGGGAATGACCGAATTAACGAACGAATGAATTCGTGCCAGCTAAGTCTAAACAAGAGAACGAATACTTAATTCGTGGCCATAATTTAGACTAAACGAAAAAATTAATTCTTCCGCTCCCCGCTCCGCTCACCCTCCGCTCCGCTCACATGCTCTGCCAGCAACTTAAGACTGCTTTTGTGCTCCAGGGTCATATATGTATTGAAAAGTTGTTCTTTATCTTTAAAGTTTTATACAGCAGTTCTAGTCCTGGAATCGGATTGGCTGAGCAACGGTGGTGTTGTAGCATCTCATAATGTAATAAGTCCTATGTAGTGTTCATAATGTACTAATTTTCTCAAACAATTTCACATTGTGACAGTGTAATAATGTTTAGGCTCATACATTTATTACATTATTAAATTAAAATAACTTATCGTGTAACAACGCGTAATGCTATGACTGCGTAATCTTGTAAGATAAATGTTATAAATATTCATTAGAATCTACAGTAAAACCGTATCAGGTAATAACACTGTTGCATAATGTAGTAAGTTATTTTATGAGAACCCTCAAAAAGAATGATTTCTTTCTAGAGATCATAGATGTGCCAACTGCTGAGAAACCATGACACTGTTTACATTTATGCATTTAGCTTAAAAGCGACTTACAGTAGAGAAACTTTAACAATTTAGAGCCAACTATATTCATAATATACAATATCAGGTTTATAGGCGGCTTGATTAGTAAACCTGCTAGAGCAGGGGAGTGATTCAGAGAATAGTTGTGTGGATAAAGTACACAACTCCATTACAGATACTGCTCCATTACAAGTGAAAGTTGTAAAGACAGATTTTTACTTAGGCAAAAGTACAGAAGTACTTGCTTTTAAAAGTACATTTCCTTTTTATGTCAATAATGTAAATGTTTTATTATTGCTGTATGCAATGCTTGCATTACCTTCTCTGAAGCAACTTACAATACATTACGCCTACTGAATACACTGACTAGCTTGTAGTATCTTTGAATTAAAGAGATTTTAGAATTTTAAAAACCTATACAAAAATGATTTAACACCCCTACCCACTCCCACAATCTCTCACAGCTCTGGCAGTGTGTGCGCGCATCTACGTGCACCATTCATCCACATTAGAACCGAGTGGACAGTGAGATCGCTGTAAATACAGAATTAATTAATTACAAAATTAAACCTGTTTTAAAACCCAGCAACACAACTGTAGCTTTATAACTTTACAACAGCAACACTGCTTTAACAAAAAAGCAAAACGGCAACAGATTTGAAATAAAAAAAGACATTTAAAAAATGCTCTCTTTAAATCACTCTTGCAGTAATTTAATGTCGTATACAGAACGTCTGTGCGGTGCTGCTTCGTCAAACACCTATTGTGTTTTGTTAGGAGATGCAGTTCTTCTGTGGCTTTCTTTATAGGTAATATTTTCATTTACACAATTTAGCAAAATAAGACAATATTGTGTCTAATATACCACAATATTAACTTATTATTATTGAATTGTTGTAAATAAATATCACATTTGCAACTGGTCAGTGTTGGGAAATCACTTCACGTAGCCCTAGAAGAGTGATTAGATTAGTGATCTACTTACTGATAGACTGTCTAAAAAAAGTCACGTTTTAGAGAAGAAGAAAAATCCCCCACTGACTTTCAAAGCTGCTACAGTAACGACTTCCTGCTTCGAGGACCTTGATAGAAATGTAGTGGAGTGAAAAGTACCATATTTATCTTTCAAATGTAGTAGTCCAGGTGATATGTGAAAATAATGTTCACTTTTTCATAAAAGCATGAAACTCTGTACAATTGTACAGTTTGGGGCCCTGAACATTTTCAAAAATGGAGCCATCGCAAAAATGCCTCGTGGTTGCCATGGCAGCCATTTTACTTTCCGCCATAACCAAATTATGTGTTTTGTATTATAACTACTGAACCGAACATGCTAACATGGAAAATGTGATGTCTACCCCTATGTTTTGATGGTCACGGATTACAATGATACCATATACAGCAACATAAACTGTTCAGATGAGTAGTTATTGGTGAATTCAGTTATGTGAGAATGATTACAATAAAGTCGCAGTATTTGAGAAGATGCAGAATTAAATTTCTATAATAAATTTTAAAACATTTCGAAGTATATTTCATGTAAACTTAATTTATAATCACTCTCTGGGGCTAGAGATGTTAGTGTCCAGAAGGTTGATACTTTTCAGTGCAGCCTTCCCTCTTGATGAACTGTCACTCTACCGTCACCTTGGTAACAGCACCACACTTTGCCTGACTTTAACCCTAACCCTAACCCTAAGAGGTAAGTGTAAATACACTTTCTTGAGATTATTAAAAAAACATCACTGAAACATATTTTATTCTTGAAAACAATCTTTTATTGAAGTACTGAATAAAAATATTAATCAATTATAAAAGAAATAGAAAAGGAATAGTCATAATATGGACTGTTGTAGATGCTAGCTTTGCTTAAAACAAAACAAAAGTTGGCACAGAGTACTGCATAATGCACACTTATAGGTGATACAATCAATCCATTAAATACTTTACAGAATTTCTATTCACTAGAATCAGTAAATGTATTGAATGTAATGTGTATTTTTGTCATCAAGGGCAAAAACATGGAAGACAAGAACTGCCAAAATCTCCAAAATGACACTGGTCAGTTTAAGGACATTCATCCTACTGACTGGTCAAAATGTATCCTATGTCAGCAAATAACATCAGAGAACCTACAGTGCCCTGCAGATTCAATGAGAACAGATAATGTGGCTGGATACTTGTCTCTGACTAGAAACATCACAAGATTTCATGACCTGAAGCAATTGCCTATCCCTTTAGATATAGAGAGGCTGGATGAAGGACCTGGTATGGCATCCATTCAGTTGCATCAAGCAAAGTGGCATAAATCCTGCTGTCTGAAATTCAACAACACCAAGCTAAAGAGAGCAGAGAAGAGATCAGCACCTCAAGATGACCCAGTTGTCATGAAAAAGTACACTCAGTCAAGCGATAAATATAAAAAAGAAGAGAATATGTGCCTTTTTTGTGAAGATCTGACATCTGCTGAGCCACTTCATGAAGCAAGTACCTTCCGAATTGATGATCATGTCAGAAAATGTGCTTGGGAATTGCAAGATGAGCGACTACTAGCAAAAATGAGTGCAAGTGATAAGGTTGCAATAGAGGCTAAATCTGTTAAGTTGCCTAATTGCTTAAAGGCTGATCTGTTAAGTTGCCTAGAAAACAGTATAAGCAGTGCCCCAGACAGTGCCTCACGAAACAATGCCCCAGACAGTGAGGTCCAAATACTAGATGGGTCAGCAATCATCAACATGCTAAAACCAGGCGTAGCTAAAACCTTCAATGAATTTTCCAGCAAGATCTTCATACCATATATCAAAGAGAAACTTGAAAGGGCCAACAGAGTGGATGTTGTATGGGACTGCTATGAAGTCAACAGCTTAAAGTCCCAGATAAGACAGAAGCGGGGAAAGGGGACAAGAACAAGAGTTGATGGAAAAAACAAGTTACCAACCAACTGGTAAGGCTTCCTGAGAGTAGATGAAAACAAGACAGAGCCTTTTCACTTTCTGGCCAGGAACCTTGTCAAAATGTCGACTACTAAACAAGTTGTTTCCATTTGTTCTATCATCTCACCCACAAGAATCAGATCAGATTGCCCCTTGCACGCATGAAGAAGCAGATACAAGGATGTTACTCCATGCAGCGGATGCTGCAAGAAAAGGATTTAAAAAGATCACCCTGCGCACTGTGGACACAGATGTTGTGGTCCTAGCCAATGTACATGTGTCAGAGCTGGGCACTGAGGAGCTGTGGTTGGCATTTGGGACTGGCAAAAACTTCAGATACATACCTGCCCATGAGATTGCCAAATCTCTGGGTCCTGACAAATCCAAGGCCCTTCCTTTGTTCCATGCCTTCACTGGCTGTGACACAGTATCTGCATTTGCAACCAGGGGAAAGAAGACTGCATGGGATACCTGGAATGCATTTGACATGGCAACAGAGGCATTCATGGCTTTGTCAAAGGCTCCAAAAAGCATTCCAGAGGAGGTAATTTCCATTGTGGAGCACTTTACAATTCTCCTCTATGATTGCACCAGCAGCCAACTCGACATCGATCAAGCTCGTCTTGAGTTGTTCTCAAAGAAAGAAAGAGGAATGGAGCAAATCCCCCCAACTAAGAATGCACTGGTGCAGCACCTAAAAAGAGCAGTGTACCAAGGAGGACACTGTTGGGGACAAGCACTTGAGGTGGCACCAACTATGCCATCTCCAACAGACTGGGGTTGGATGGACCCAAGTGACTGGAGACCATTTTGGTCAACTCTTCCACAGGCAAGCCAGTCCATCCTTTAACTTTTAAGTTGTGGCTGCAAGAAAGGCTGCCGGGGGCATTGCAAATGCAAAAAATCCTCCTTAAATTGCACAGCTCTGATGTGGAGGAGACTGTGAAGGAAACCATGAAGAATAGGTTCAACAACAAAACAATCAAACAAATGTGTTTCTAAAATATATTTTTTTGAAGTCAATCTTTGTGTTTGGCATTCTTTTTAAGCTATGTTGCTATGGTAATATTGAATAATCTACTCTTTACAGAGTCACTGTATTGTCAGGGTTAATGAACAAGAGGATTACGTTTTTTAAAAGTCTAGACTAGGTTCTCAGATACTGTGATCTGCTTCTAATGTAACTGAATTCACCAATAACTATTCACCTGAACAGTTTATGTTGTTGTATGTGATATCATTGTAATCCTTGACCATCAAAACATGGAGTAGACATCATATATTCCGTGTTATCATGTTCGGTTCAGTAGATATAATACAAAATACATAATTTGGTTATGGTGGAAAGTAAAATGGCTGCCATGGCAACCACAAGGCATTTTTGCGATGGCTCCATTTCTGAAAATGTTCAGGGCCCCAAACTGTACAATTGTACCGTTTTATGCTTTTATGAAAAAGTGAACATATCACCTCAAATTTTGCACATATCACCTGTGTCACGTGCAGAGGTGTAAAGAGTACCTAAAAACCATACTTGAGTAAAAGTAGATACCTTACAGTGAAAATTACTCCACTACACGTTACAAGTCACCAATTCCAAAACAACTTGAGTAAAAGTCTTAGAGTATCTGATTTTAACAGTAATTAAGTATTTTACTTATACTAAATATAGGCTCAAAGATGCACTAGTCAAAGAGACACCAGTGAAAAACTGTAACGTTGTGGAGAAGCTGCAGAAAACAGGCAGAGGCAAGGATCTATGTGCAGGTATTTAATGGAAAAACTAGAACAAACAATAAGCCAAAAACCAAAGGGAACAAAGAACAGAATGACTGGCAAACAGACAACCATTACATTCAACAACTCACAAGGAACTAAAGAAAAACTAGGGCTATATATATACACACAGGGTTAGAAAAGCTTAACAAGATAAGACACACCTGGGGAGACTAATCAAGGGGAACCAATGAACAAACGGACTACAAACTGACTACAAACACCACGGGAGACAGGAAGTGACATAAAAGTCCAGGGCAAGGCACAGAGAGCATGAAACAAAAACAAGAAAGAGTTGATTTGTGAGGAGAGCAATCACGTTTATTTTCTAAAACCAAAATAAAACTGAACACCTCAAAATTACAAAACAAAACAAACAAACAAACAAAAACCAATATCTTTCAAAAAGGTCTCTTAAGTATAATGGATAAATAAAATAATGTTAAGTAAAATTAAAAAGTCTAAGCCTTCTGGAAGTGGATGTGCTGGTTTTGGCCTCATCACCGGCTGCAGTCATGTCCTCATCTTGTGTATAAAACACCTGCGATTCACAAATACTTGCTAAGGAACTCGCATTCACATAAAGTAGCCTTGTTGACAAGTTTGGGTGAGTTTGCATTTCATGCAAAAAAATTATCAAAAATCTGTCTGCCATAATTTAGTGCAAATGCAATACAACTCTAAAGCACAGCATGCAGTGATAAAAAGAGAGTAACCTTCAAAAATGAAGTAGATATATAGTATAGATATTACTAACTTGGAAGCCCTGCAATTTTGAGAAATCTAGAAAGCTCTTATCAGGCTTTCTTCAGGAGATTCCCACAGTCAGATTTATTGTACAAATGCAGTTAAGAAGGTTGAGTGGCTGGCAGCAAACCACTGAGATTGGGTATTTTGAAGGTAGTTTGAAATGCTGTTATGATGTTTGTTTCAAAAACAGGTCAAGATATGTGAAGCTTTGCTCTCGACTTGCACAGACACCACCACTGCGGTATTTTGCCGTGAAGTCTGATCCAATATAGGCTATATTTTGTTTATGCATGGAGATCAAAAAAAAAAAAAAACTCATTCAAATAATTGTTTAGCCATGTTGCTCTGAATATGTAAATTGATTCTGCTAATCTGGCAAACTGGTTTGAACTCTTGCATTCATGTGTCAGACAGACTATACTGTGTTTGTAAGTTCTTGCATCATGTTTGTTTTGTTTTGTTTCAGGATTGCAGATAGTGGATCTAGTCGGCAGGCTGTTAAAGGAACAGTTCACCCCAAAAAAAAAAAAAAGATTATGTGCTGAAAACTGACACACGCTCAGGCTATGCAAGATGTAAATGAGTTTGTTTCTTCATAGGAGCAGATTTGGAGAAATTTAGCATTACATCACTTGCTCACCAGTGGATCCTCTGCAGTGAATGGGTGCCGTCGGAATGAGAGTCCAAACAGCTGATAAAAACATCACAATAATCCACAAGTAATCCACATGACTCCAGTCTATAAATTAACGTTTTATGAAGTGAAAACCTATGTGTTTGTAAGAACAGACCCACCATTTAGGTGTTTTTAGCATTAAAACATTACTCCCAGTTAAAATATGACTCTAAAATATGACTCCTTTATCCAGAATATTGCTTTCTCTATTGAAAAAGTCATCTTGTCGGAATCAGGAGAGAAATATGCACAAATCAAGCACCATTTACAAGCAAAAACAGTCTTAAACAGATTTAAACAAATATGTCAGTGGATTTAGATGTGAGGGGAAAACTGGGGAAGGACTTTTTCACTGGAGGGAGCATTATTATGGATTATGGACTATCATGGATTATTTAGGCCAGAAGCTATGGTTTAAAGTTAAAACGTCTTCACAAGACGTTAATTGATTGTCTGGAGTCATGTGGATTACTTGTGGATTATTGTGATGTTTTTA
>NW_015542448.1:0-16298 GCF_001515605.1 Sinocyclocheilus anshuiensis
CCCTGGTAATCAGTACTGGTTTTACCCCCAGTCTGACGCCCCTGTATGTAAGATATTAGATCTCACATCTTCTGACAGCTCAGTCGGCTTTGATAGAATAACCAGCAGAGGGCAATAAACACCAATCATACTCTTTCATAGAGGAACGATCCAACCATATTCCTCTGAAAAATACCCTTGTGGGAATGATAACTTTCGGTTTTGTTTTTACTCATACCTCGCTAAATGTACAGTGGTTTACGAAATTTAGACAGCCAGAATATAAAACTCATGCAAACTTTTACAATGTAATTTTTTTTTTTTTCCTTTTAAATATAAAGTTTGTATGTTTTTGTGTTATTATACAAATAGTTGTTTATTTGTGGAAACGGGTTGCCTGCTAACTTGCTAATGATGCTAATGAAATGAGCGAACATGTTATGCTGCCGCTGATGATTATGATGATGGTTTTTATTAGTGGAATTATTAATGTAATTATTAAGTTCTCCATTTATTACTCAATGCAATCAAATGATTTCTACGTTGATGTGTGGATTGTTTGGTTACTCTGTCTGTTTGTGGCCATTGGGCTTTTGGGTTTGACGGATGATAATATTTATAAAACCAAAGACTCTGATTATAGTTTTATCTTTTTGTGATTAGACATTTTTATCATGTTCAAGATCCACATGTGTTAAATCTTTAAATTAAACTGAAACTGAAGGTTTGTAGACGCTGTATTTTGGTCAGTTCTGTAATATTTTTCCACTCAGCAGTCTTTTATGGCTGTATTAATGTGTTTGTGATGTGTGTCTGTATCTGTCTCATAACAGCTCTTATTCTCAACAGGTTCAGATGCTTGAATCTTCTGCTGCTGCTGCTGCTTTGTCTCGTCTATCACAGCGGTCAGTGTCATTTATGTTTATAAACTGTATTTATTCTTGGTTTTCAGCATCAGCTAGAGTTATTGGTGGAAATTTGATGGTGGAAATTTTCACTGGTTTACCTATGCAGTTTGTTCCAGTTAATTTATTAATAAACATCCAAAACGGTTTGGCCCGGAAATGGCCCAGATCCGGCAGGCCAGAAGAAATAACTCAGCCCGGCTGCAGTTGCCAGACTCAGCATGGACATGGGATGAATGATGCCCCAGAATCGGCCCAAATAAACTGGCCCGAGTCCGACGAGAAATGAAACACTTAGCCAGTACTGGCCCGAGTCTGGGTACTGAAACCGGGCCAACACCACCAGCATTGGGCCACAATCACACCGACGAGTGGCCCAATGCTGGTGGTGTCGGCTCAGTTTAAGTATATTTACACTTACTCATACAGAATTACAACTTCTAAAATATGTGTATTAAAGACTCCTTCCAGTTTTTATATAAAACTAGAGCTTTGAATAATTAGTTTTTCCACAAAATGACATTGTTACCTTCAAATCCTTAAGATGGCATCTACTTCCAACTAAAATAAAATGCATATTTTACAGTGTCCATGTTAAGCCTACATATACTTATGCATGTCAACTAAATATGTCACCTTTACAAAGATTAAGGGTTTGGCCCTTACACCATTTCTTTTCATGGCATCCCCACCTACTACCCCATGAATTACCCCAGAACATCCATATGTGCTCATAATGACACAATGAAAATATGAGTGATATTAGAATTTATTTGAAAAAAAAACAAGAATAAAAAAACTGGAGCTTCCTCAAGTAAGCGTACCCTAAAAGAGGGACAGATTGACAGAAAGAGAACATGAAGGGTAACTCTGGTAAATGTTAACATTTGAAACATACCTTTGGAAGAATTTGCTTGCATCCGGGCCGCTCTTTTCTTCCCCCATCTCTGTCCAAAGTGAGCAGCAGCCATCTTTTGATGAACTTTTCAATCTCTGCATCTGATGCACTGTCAGTACTTGCAGTTCTTTGCACCAATTGGGAAAAAAAAAAAGACCAGTCGAAATACAGTGGTGTCAAACTCAATTCATGGCGGGCCGCAGCTCTTTAGAGTTTAGCTCCAACTCACACCTGCTTGGAGGTTTCTAGTAATCCTGAAGACCTTGATTAGCTGGATCAGCTGTGCTTGATTATGGTTGGAGCTAAACTCTAGCACTATGTCAGCGAACGCACAATTATAGCTTAATTATAAATAAACATTATTTTGATATTATATGTGTAGAACGGTTTATTACAATATGTTACATGTCAGATTATCAAATGTCTACTCACCAGTGTATTAAGTTCTTCTAGTCTTCTGGCAATTAGCAGCACAAAAAGCCCGTCAGGTTTTGTCATTAGATGTCAAAGCTAGTGTGCATGTCTTGAAACTCATAGAGCAAAAATAATGTTAAAGTTCCCTTAACCACTTTAAGCTTTTTTCATTATATGAATTAAATCATTAATTTCCAAATGTAGTAAAAGAAAAAAGAGAATGTTGGATAAAAGGGAAAAATATTAATAGGAATTAAAATAAAAAAATACACTAAATACGAACATAACAAGGGCAAGTAAAAGATATTATGTTTAAGTTTAAGTGTCACTGCTACATTTACCACATTGTAAACGGAGACCCAGCCCCAGCACTCAACCTAAACTGGTCCGGGTCTGCATGCCCATATCTCAGCCAAAATCAGACCAGCCCTTATGGTCCGTAATCGGGCAGAATGTGGCTAAATGTGCCGTGTCTCAGTGCAAATCGGGCCAGATCCGCACATCCAAAGCCTGGCCAAATCTGGCAACCATTACTGGGTGAGCTGACACTCAGCCGCAATTGGCCCGATCGAGCTGGCTACCTGGGATTGTTCAGGAATTCATTACAACTGCACTTGTACATCTGCTATCTTGTTATATTATTTTCATCATAATTTGAAATGTTAAAATGTGTCACTGCTAATATCGCTCGCTCTTATTGCCCTCATTCATTTTTTTAATCCATTTTTATAACAAATATCTGGTTGCTGCAATGAAAGTCACTTTTTTTGTGCTGCGTTCCTTGTTTTAGACAATTGCTGTCCTTTTTTTGTAAAAGCAGGAAAGAGTTCAAACTAAGTAGTTTATAAGGTAAACCTCTGGTCGCTGCATTTAGACTTCTGACTGAACCTGCTGCTTTCTATTAATTCATCAACCAGATCTCATTAGTCATTAGTGCTTGAGATTGAGCATTTAATGCTTTTATTTCATGAAGAGACAATGAAGTAACCTGAGGTTAAGTGTTTAGATGAAGAGCACAAAGGCAAAATAGATCATGTCTCTGATGAGCAATGAGCATCCTTAATATTTACATTCATTTCTGATGCTAAATATTAGAGAAACTCCTCCATCAGTTCAGCTGACGAATCCACTTAGATGTGTGATGAAATGTCTTGAGCAAAAGAAAATCCAGTTGACTAAATTAACTATATTAGAATATTTTATAAAAACATTTATTACTGAGAATAGACAGAAACACATTTTTCATTACTGATACTTTCTATTGAATGAATATTATACTGTCTGTATTTGCAGAAAACACCTCTAAACCTGTGTCAGGAGAAAAGGGAGGAAACGTCACACTAACATGTGAATTTAAGGCCATTAAAATTGTTCACATTGAGTTATTCAGTCAGTCAGAAGACATAGATGTGTGTCAGGATGAAGAATGTAGTGATCGAGTGTTTAAAGAAGGAAACTGTGACGTCGTCATCAAGAATCTGAGCTTCAGTGACGCTGGGAAATACATTTTGAGAATCTATTACAATAATCAGTCAGAGCTGGAGCTACAAACCAGGGAATACCAACTTCATATTCATGGTAAAGTCAAAACTGATCAAACATCAGCATCTGCTTTTTTAAATGATTACATTTGGTTCCCCGATATTAAATATGTGTTCATGGCCTTGAATGCTTGACAGCATTACAATAAAATTAATGTCTTTCTCTTTCTCCTCAGATGAGATTACTGTGAAAACAGGCGAGGAGCTGGAGTTGCATGTTCTGTTGTCTAATGCTGATAAAGTGCAGAAAAGCTCTAGTGGAGAGTGGAGGGAGGTTTGGAGCAGAACTGATGGGGTTCAGAGCGATCAACTGAATGAAAATGATGAAAACCTGATCTTTAAAGTATTTCTGGACAGAGATGCAGGAACATACAGAGTTCTGGACACTGAAGGAGAAATCTTGATCACAGTGACAGTCACAGGTGAGAGAAACTCAGATATGTGGAAATATTATTTATAAAGCATGTGGACAGCTGAAGTTTATTCATCATGATCTGAACATCACATTGATGCTGAACTGTGAGACTGACCTCTCAATATCCTCTAGAATCAGGTACAGAATCAAAGGACAAACTGGAGAATGATAAAGACAAAACGAATGGCACTGAACAACAGAGTAAGTGAAACAGAGGCATTGAGAGCTTTACAAAATCTTCAAGCAGTGAGTTTAATAATGAAAAAACTCTTTTTTTCAAATGTGCTCTCTTCCCATCTTCCTCTTTTCCATCTGTAGCGAAATGGATTGTGCCAGTTGTAGTGTGTTTGGTGATTCTGGTGGTTCTGATTGTGATTTCTGTCATCATACGGCGACGTCAGCACAGAGGTCACACACAGGTTCCAGCAGAGGAGAATCAAGAGCCCCCACAGGAACTGGAGGAACTATAATGATCTTCACTGAACGTGACTCAACTGCACAGGGGCCCTATCATTAAAAAAATTATAGTAATTGTTGTTTTAATGATGTGTGAGCTGACATTATTTTGTGAAAAATTAGCCTTGAGAGTCCAAGATTTCACTGCGTGATGAAATCTAGTAGAATGTAGTTAGAATTACCGGAGATCATCATAGATAAAGGTGATCAACTTCATGTTTATTTGCACTGATCGTTCACTCTTAGGCCAGCAGAATATGAATATGAATCTGAATATGAATCTGATCCCCACAGCAAAACAGAGCAACTGGATCCTCTGATTGTACTGTAATTTGTATGTATTTCTATGTATGTTCTGCACAAATCTGTTGAAATATGTGCCAATGCAAGGAAGAGGACACCATTTTAAACATCTTAATTTTTTTTTCTTGCCGCTGTTGCCTTCTGCTTACTCTGGGATTTTAAGGAACTATCTTTTAAAACTGAAAAACTTTTTTTTTTTATTTGAAAAAGGAAATGGCTGCTTTATAAATATCACAACCTCTTTTGATACAGCAAAAGTCTGACTTTTTTAATGATGTATTTTAATATTGCATTTGATAATATTGTACATGTGTTACGTTTTTGTCTGTCATTTAACTTAAAATCTAGAAGCAACAAATGTTTGATGGATTTTAAACTCGTATTGTTCTTTATAAACTGCACCAAATCAATCAATAGATGTTTAGGATAAAAAATATTTATCGTAAATCATTCTTATTATCTCACTGTGACTGTCAAGGTTTTTATTATCAAATATGTGCAGATAATAATAATAATAATAATAATAATAATAATTCATTACATTTATATAGCGCTTTTCAAGGCACTCAAAGCGCTTTACATTGTCAGGGGGTATCTCCTCATCCACCACCAGATGAGAGCAGTCATGTCTTGTGAGTTCAGCCATTGTTTTGCTCTGTTTGTGACTCTATTGAAAGAATGTTGCAAATCAAGATCTGTGGCATCCGCAGATCCCTTTAAAAAGATATATGTGAATTAAACATGAGACACTGTTCTTCATCATTTCAGTATGATACTGACTACAGTATCTGGTGCATTAATCAATGTTTTTAAATATATATATTTTTAGTTTAATTTCAGGTTTACTGTCTTTTTCTTTTCTTAGAGTTGTATTTCTCTCATGTTTAACATTGCTTTGTTCGGGGTATAAGAGGGAAAATTAAGATTTTCTATACAGTATGTAATTCTATTCTACGTTCTGTATGTTTAAACATATCTTAATAAATGACTTTACCTGCTTTAAAAGTCTTGAGAATCTTTCCTTCATCACTGATGTACTGAAAGACAAAGTAACTGTAACCTTCTGCAGAATTGCAGGGTGACCGTGATTTCACCAAGTACAACATGATCCTGGATCAACATTCCTATCAACCAATCAGAATTGAGGGATACCTTTTCACGAAATATCTGTTTTAGGCTTACGATAAGGGTTAGGTGCTTCAACACTCTTGTTAATCGGCTATCATTTCACATAATAAATTATGGGTAGGGTTAGGTTTAGGGGTAGGGATTGGGTTAAGTCTATATTTTTGGACAGTTATGTTGATCCAGGAACATGTCTTACTTGGCAAAATCCCGGCGACCGAATTGCAGCGTAAGCTTCCTGTCTCACGTTACCTCAGAAAACAATCACTGCCTCCTTCAGTTTAAGAAAAATCAACACCAGAAAACATGAACTGTTCTGAAAGTTTAGCCAGAACACTTAAACATTACATGTGTTAATATGAGACTGATATAGAACTACGGTCTGTGTAACGTTACATACACTATTTCAACTCATGTTACGACATGCAAACCAAGAAGAGACATGATTTGTGTTTGTATGTTTTTGCGAAGTACTTTTTATTTAATATGATGAACATTAATAATTGATCAAAAGCATGTCCCGGATGCTGTTCATAGAGCTTACAGTATGTTTTATGAGACCTGGAATATTTACTTCTGGACTCACAAAGCTACTGTCAAATGTCTTGCAAGCTAATAAACCACATCCAATATTAAACACTACACTAGAAAATCATGAGGATTTTTAATAGATATTTGCACATAGAGATTTAACGCAGTAAATCAAAGTGAAGCAACACTTGAGCTGATATAGAGACTATTATTCAGTGCTTTATTTTTGGATCTGCATTGTGGTCTGATTACAAAATACAAACAAAATACCAAAATATATTTTAAATATATGCCAAAAATATGTTGTAAACAGTGAAGCTCAATGAAATACAGTGGCATGCGAAAGTTTGGGAACCCCTTGCAGAATCTGTGAAAATGTGAATAATTTGAACAAAATAAGAGAGATCATACAAAATGCATGTTCTTTTTTATTTAGTACTGTCCTGAGTAAGATATTTTACATAAAAGATGTTTACATTTGGTCCACAAGACAAAAAGATAGCTGAAATTATAAAAATAACCCCATTCAAAAGTTTTGGAACCCTTGATTCTTAATACTGTGTGTGGTTACCTGGATGATCCACCACTGTTTTTTGTTTTGTGATGGTTGTTCATGAGTCCCTTGTTTGTTCTGAACAGTTAAACTGAGCACTGTTCCTCAGAAAAATCCTCCATGTCCTGCAGATTCTTCAGTTTTCCAGCATCTTTTGCATATTTGAACCCTTTCCAGCAGTGACTGCATGATTTTGAGATCCATCTTTTCACACTGAGGACAATTGAGGGACTCAAACACAACTATTAAAGGGGTCATATGATGCTGCTAAAAAGAACATTATGTTGTGTATTTGCTGTAATGAAATGCGTTTATGCGGTTTAAGGTTAAAAAAACACATTATTTTCCACATACTGTACACTATTGTTTCTCCTCTGTGCCCTGCCTTTCTGAAACGCGTCGATTTTTACAAAACTCATCTGTCTGAAAAAGCGAGGGGTGCTGTGATTGGCCAGCTATCCAGTGCGTTGTGATTGGCCGAATACCTCAAGCGTGTGACGGAAAATTAAGAACCAAGGGTTCCCAAACGTTTGAATGGGGTTATTTTTATAATTTCAGCTATCTTTTTGTCTTGTGGACTAAATGTAAACATCTTTTATGTAAAATATCTTACTCAGGACAGTACTAAATAAAAAATAACATACATTTTGTATGATCTCTCTTATTTTGTTCAAATTATTCACATTTTCACAGATTCTGCAAGGGGTTCCCAAACTTTTGCATGCCACTGTATATTTTTGAATAGAAATAGAAAATATGTTTAGTTTACCCTCATATACCAAAATATATTTCAAAATGTATTTCAGGGACAAGAAAATTCATATCCAATCTTGAATTTGGCTATGTTTTAGCCAAATGCAAACAGCTAAGAGATCAAAACTCTTTGATTTAATAATGCTTATTTTACAAGATTATTTATATTATTTTACTGTTTATATTATTATATTATTTTATAAGCGTATTTTAAAAATTATTGTTATTCAAATGTGTTATATGTTCATATTGCTAACAAATACAGTGTTTCTTCAAATTTGGCATGAATGTATTTTCTTGGCTTTAAATATATAGCACAAAATACATTAATTAGCCCATAACAATCTCCTTTGAGGGCCCCGCAGACACAATAACAAACTGTACAGAGGCCCAGAAGTTCAGCACACTTAGTAAACAAGGGTTAAGACTGGAATTCAGTTCATCTGAACAGGTTTTTAAACACTAGGCATCACATACGGTTACAGATTAAAACAAGCTATCACACACTAAATGATTGAGGATCACAGACTAGACTTACAAGTCATTACAAGCCCAACAAACTCACACAGAAACATGTCATGTTGCTAGGAGACACCTGACAAATAAAACGATGTGTTCTAAAATCAGCTCAAAAATATCAAACATGTTTGATCTCCTCTGACTTTGAAGTCTGAAGCTAAAAAAAACAGAGTTTGTGTCTATCATACATGATTTTCTGTGAAATCTGCCAGTTCTGACTGACCAAAGTCTGCAGAAGGGCTCAGATCTTCAGACTGCGAAACAGTCCATAATTTGTCCATAAGTCATGTTGTGTACTCCAGCCGTTACTTGTAACTTTGCCTTCAGCGTCAACAGATCTGCAGAGGATTCTGCCAACAGACATACTGCAATATGTTTTTAATTTCCTGTACATATGATCATTTCTGCTGGACCACATCTTTATGCTGACTATTTGCATTTAGTTAAAGTGATCTGGTTAAAGATCTGGACTAGTAACTGAAAGGTTCATTCACAAACTCGGAATCGTTTCTATTGATCAACTATAGTTTCTATTAAAATTAAGAGTATTGACAGTAAGCATGTATATACATAATTGGTAACACTTTATAATAACTTTTATTAATAAATCATTAACAAACATTACATAATGTTTAACTAATCATTTCTTAATATATATTCACATATCTAGAAATATGAGATAATGTGCTTGTTAATGTTAACTAATGAACTTATTAAACATTACCAAATGATTGACAGATCATTATTTAATGTAAATTCAAATGCTTACAATTGTCATTAAACTTTCAATTCATATGATCATGCATTTTTTTTAAATCTTCAAATGACTTTGACATATGGTTTGCAATGATTAAAAGTTTCAATAATAAATCATTAACAAACATTTTATAATGCTTAACTGATCATTAGTTAATGGTTACAAATGTCATTAAACATTCAATGCGTTTTAAAAATCTACAAATGATTTGAACAGAAATTACACAATGACTACAAATTTATTTGTTAATGTACTGTTGAATGCTTACAAGTGTCATTAAACTTCAGTTCACATATTAGCTAATACTCATTTCTACATTTACAAATGTTGTGAAAATATAGCTTAATTATTAACTTTAAGCACTTCACAAACTATTCATGTTAATATATTCATTAACTCATAATCACAGTCTGTAAAGGTCATATATTTGGTCTTTGTTTGTTGTGTAGACTTCTATTATTTGCACGTCTTAAATAATTTATTAATAATTTGTTCATGTTTTTGCAGTACCCAATCTAAAGTGAAAACTATTCATCAATTGTAAATGTTTACAAACATTTACTAATCATTAGTACCTTCATGAGCAGTCATTTTGATGGCAAAAAGTGTCCAAAATAACCGGAATTTACCATATTTTCACATCTTTACTAATCATTTATTAATCATTTGTTCATGTTTTTGCAGTACCCGATCTGAAGTTGAGACTATTCATCATTTGTAAATGTTTATAAACATTTACAATTTTTTTTTGTATCTTTATTGGCACTGGACTTTTAGCTACTGTAACAAAAAATTTGAGTAAAGTGTGGTTAGTTAAGTTTAGCTAAATGTTTGGTAAAGACATTACACACATTGTAATTTGGGTGCAAAACATGTTTTTATTACCTCAACACTTATATTAGTATACTATTGTGAATCGTTAAACAGAATATTCCTTTAATCATACATCAACAGGAGGGGGAAAAAACAACAACAAATTTTCAAGAAAATACTTAATTTATCATTTATCAAAACAATGCAATATAAACAGATTGAACCGTGTTCGCTTATAGTAATCAAATTGACCCCTGTACACTTCTGACCCCTTAACCAACCCTTAAACCTACCCAAACCACCAAACCTGAGCCTAACTTTACCCGTATCACACCTCAACAGCAGCAAAAGTGTCATGCATTAACACAAGCGTTTAATCATTTTATAACATCTGGTAAAATCATTTGTAGATTTTCAATAAGTGCTTGATCATATGGAATTGAAAGTTTAATGACATTTGTAAGCATTTTAACTTACATTAAATAATGATTTGTGTGAACGTTGTCTAATGTTGAATAAGTTTATTGGCAAACATTAACAAGCACATTATCTCACGTTTCTATCTCTTTGAATATATATTAACTAATGATCCATAAAAAATTATATACTGTTTGTTAATGATTTATTAAAGTTATTATAAAGTGTTAACAATGTAATTATTTTTTTTTTCATGCTACTAAAGCTGAAATATATTTATTAATGAAAGCTATTATAAAGTGTTACCACATAATTATATGTTGTAACATGTTTAGATAATATGAATATTTAATATGGCCTTAGGAAGAGTTTTAGATTCTCTTTAAGTGTCTTCATCATCTATTAGTTCCACAGCTGCTTTTGTCTGCTCAAGGAATTTGCACTATTTTTAGTAAATCTGTTTTGAAAGAGTATATATTGTGAAAAACTAAACAAATGAAACCACTTTTGTAAGAAAAAAATTTGTCTGTTTTTTTATATTGTGTGTATGTATTTTTGTATTAGGTATTTTTACTGTTTTTATTTTTTTTTACATGTTCAGAACAAGTTTTTTATAATATATATGAAATATGAGGAGGAACTTTTAAATTGTTTACGTACAAATTGTGGTTTACATCTGCATTTACTCACAAACTAAACAGTCTTTATGTGAAGCTGCATCAGATTGAGACACAATCAGAGCTGAAATCTGCTCAAACTGTTGAGATCAGACTGAAATCATCAGAGATCTTGTTCAGAATAAACTTCAGACACTCTAAACATGACATACAGCTGAATGTGAAACCAAACAGGAGAAACACAATGTTTGATGGACTTTCTTGTCTTATTGTTAGTCCTTCTGGTTACCTGAGTGTGAATGTGAAGTTTCTGATTATTAAATATATGTGGTTATAGTCTCATGTTATTGTGTTCTGGTTTATGCAGCAATTGTTTGTGCAGCTTACTTTAAGCAAATGCTTCTCTTTTTTTTTTTTTGGACTAAACAGTTTTAAAGAGTTATAATAAAAAAGGCATGCAATTATCACACTTCTGAAAGTTTCAACAGAACACTTAAACATTACATCAGACTAATATTATAGTATTGTGATCTGTGTAAAGTTATATATACTCGTTTAACTAATGTTATGACATGTTAAACAAGAAGAGATGGGATTTTATTTGTGAAATACTTTTTATGAAAGATTGTCAAAATTATTAATCAAAGCAAGTCCCAACTTGTATGAAACCTGGAATATTTATATCTGGACTCACAAATCTACTGTTTTGTTGGCCAAGTGACTAATAGAGCACATCTTTCAAATAAAAACATGAGGGAATATTCGTTTTGATGTAACAAATCAAAGGAAGGAAGAAACACTTAATCTGATATAGAAACTATTATTCAGTGCTTTATTTTGCTCTGGAAAGAAAGTGGAAAGACTTTGTGTTTTAGTGTCTCTGCATTTTGGTCTAGTTATACAATTTAAACTTTGAGATGTTTTAATCTCTGAACAGAAGCAGAATAAAGGAATGACATTTCCTCTGTGCTGTGATTCCAGTCATGTGACTCGTTCAGCTCTACCAGCTGATAAACTGATATGAGATCAGATTTCACCGGGTTGGAAGAGCCATTTCCAGTCCCTTGAAGTCCCTTGTACTTTCATTTTTGTTTAGTCTTGTTAAATTTATGGTTTACGCCAGAACAAAAGATTAACACGGAACTTTTAACATGTAAGTTTTTGTGTTTTTCAGTATAAAGTCAACTTGTGTGTTTTTTTGTTATTATATTTTTGTATATTATATTATAGTTTCGTTTCTGTTTGAGGAAAATTAAAAATGCTAGTGATGCTAAGGAAATGAGTCAACATTGATCTAGTTGTGTGATTATGATGATAATGATTATGATGTTTTTTATTATAATTATTTGATTTTTCTACATTGATAGTTCAGATGAGAGGCATAGGCGAAGTTTCACTTTTATGCTTATGATTTTTTTAATATGTTCTACATTTAATATATTTATATAACATATATTCGACATAAAAAAAAAAAAAAAACTAACAGAAAAACATACCTAATGCAGAAAAACCGCCGAATTGCGTAAATGACCACTGTCTTTCTTTCACTATCTCTTCTCTTCTGATAGTTTTTCAGTCAAATCGTTCTCTATGTGCAGTAAAGAAAGATCTGAGAATCTGTCCTGTGCCACTGAAGATCGGAGCCAGATTCTCCTCATAACTGAGAAACTTTCTGATGTAGCCGAACCAATGGGCAGCGTGAGTGCAGACTGCAGTAGTCTGAAAAAGTTTGGATATTTGTCCTTCCGTAGCCTACTTCATCTTTAAGTTCCTCAAGAGTAATCGGCGATGCGATCGCACATTTCACAAGATCCACTTCAGCTGTCACAAGCTGAGGGTGAAGCTTAAGGCATATATGCTTAGTGAGGACTGGTGCCGTTTTTCTCACAACTGAATACTGTGTCACACACCACACTCGAGGCCAACGCTTCATGTGAAAATCACCTGTCCAATTCAGCCAGCAGTGTCAAATCATTCTCTATGTGCAGTCCACATTCTCCTCATAAGTCGTGGCCTAATGGTTAGAGAGTCGGACTCGTAACCCAAAGGTTGCGGGTTCGAGTCTCGTACCAGCAGGGATTGTAGGTGGAGGGAGTGAATGTACAGCGCTCTCTTCCACCTTCAATACCACCTTAATTTAGCCCAAAACGTAGGCTACTTATTCTAACCACTAAAATAATGAGATAATACAAATAAAATGAGAAAATGTGAACTCTTTAATTTTTAGATTTTATTCAAAGCTCAGACAAAATCATTATTGGCTCTCGTCTGGGGGGGTACACTAGCACACTAGCTTTGATTATTGATGAAAAAAATGTAAAATATTGTTTGGTTTATTTTTTTCCTTCTGACCCACTCACTGAAAGAACCATATTTCAGAGCTTAGGTTTCCGAACAGACTGTGGAATATCAGGCAGTCAAGCAAAACTCACGCATCCCATAGCAACGCCTCAGATTGACAGATTTACAGATATGTAAAAATGAACAGGAATTTTCCGACTTTTGAGCGATTAGTTACCGTTTTGTACACATTGTCATGTTAATTAATTCAAATGCATTTTGTGACTACAATATCTTTGCTATTTGTCTGAGAGGGGGCACTTTTGAATCATTTTGAAAAAGGGCAGGGGCTTGAGCCCCCAAAGCCCCCCTTCTGCACGTGCCCGATTTTGAGTCTAAGTATTACGCTGAAATCATTTATTAAACTAAAGATTCAGATTATAGTTTGATGTGTCTTATTAGACATTTTTTTAATGTTCAAGATTGACATGTTAAAACTTTAAATAAAACTGAAACTGAAGGTTTAGAGTCAGCTTTATTGTGGTCAGTTCTGTAATATTTTTCCACTAATGTGTTTGTGATGTGTGTCTGTGTCTGTCTCATAACAGCTCTTATTCTCAACAGGTTTAACCGGTTGAATCATCTGTTGCTGCTGCTGTTTTGTCTGGTCTATCGTAGCGGTCAGTGTCATTTATGTTTATAACATGGAGTCAGTTGGTCCAAATAAACTTGGTACTGAGCCATCTTTCAAGAGCAAGCGTTTTGTGAATCCCGCGTTAAACTCCCAGAGTCGGAGATTAGAGAAGCTGACGTGTTTGTGGGCGGGGTCAAGTTGATCGCGGCTGGTGTTCAGTTGATTAGTGCTACCCTGTCCCTGTCAGATTTTGCTGCCTCCCATTAAAACAGTGGTAACAGTACAATTCGACAACGAAAAATGCTACCAATAAAATATGGTTTATTAACATCTACACCTACCACAACCCTAAACCTACCCTTACAGTAATGCAAATACAGTAATTATGTGTTATATTCGCGGTTGAAGCTAGAAGGGATACAGCTACAGGAAACCATTTGTTTCTACCTATTAGATTGTGTTTTATTAAAGTCTACATCTATCCTACGCCTAAACCTACCCTTACAGTAATGCAGATACATTAAATGTTGTTTAGCATGAGAAATAGGGCGCAATATTGATGTGCGCATGCGCAGTAAACCCTGGTAGGAAAATCTGACGGGTAGGATAAAATGTCAGGACACCTGACACCGGCTAACATAGAACATTGGTGGGCATTATGCAAATGTGTTACCCAGTGACATGTAGCCGTCATGGAAGTGGGATTTGAATTACTGAGGACTAGTCTAGGCTGTACAGTATGGAAGTAGATTAATCTCAATAATAATTCACACAAAAGACATGATGCACACATGCGTATCCCAATTCACATGCATGAAACCCAATTCACGTGCACTAAAAAAAAAATCCCAAAAACCAATTCAAGTGCACAAAATAAGAATATATATTCATAAAATAGGTTTCACAAATGCAAAACACAATTCACAGATGTACAACCGTGTACAAACATTTTGAATGTTTAAAATTTATGAGTTTATTATGGACTGTGAATGTGTGAATCGCCTTGGATTTGTGTGTGTATTTTTGAGACTTTCCTGGCAGCAAATTCCTCCCACATGGGTTACTCTTTAGCCAATCAGATTTGAGCCTGTCAATCGACCAATCATAACCCGCTGTGGGCGTGCCTACTTGGATGTCAGCGCGAGACCACAGTTCAAACTTCAAGTCACAATTCAGCAGAGGTGTGTGCAGTTGATTGTTTAATTACCTAGCCTAGTAAAGGTGTATTGTTATACTGTATTGTTTACTTAAAACTTGGAAGTAAAATTGGTCGTTTAGACACACTCGTTAACGTGACCAGTGTGAAACTGAAAGTGAAGTGACGTGTGGCCAAGTATGGTGTCTCATACTCAGAATTTGTGCTCTGCATTTAACCCATCCAAGTGCACACACACCGTGAACACACACCTGGAGCAGTGGGCAGCCAATGCTGCAGCGCCCGGGGAGCAGTTGTAGGTTCGGTGCCTTGCTCAAGGGTCTCACCCAGTACCGTTTCTAGGCATAGGCGAACTAGGCGGTCGCCTAGGGCGCCACCAGCTGAAGGGGCGCCAATGAGCGCACGTACTGGCACTTTTAGCAGGGTTGTCCCAGTACCGTTTCTAGGCATAGGCGAACTAGGCGGTCGCCTAGGGCGCCACCAGCTGGAGGGGGTGCCAATGAGCACACCCCCTGAAATATGATTTCCCCAATGGATCCCCCAACATCATTGGGCTAGACCCGCTAGAGTACTGTCAATCTGACGTTGCCTGTATGCACATTGGATCAGAGCACTGTCAATTGCTTCCTGATTGTTGTGTGCAAAGTTTGCATTTGGAGCGCTCAAAACACCATTAGATCAATGGGTTCTGTCAGTGCTTTGGCAAGGTAATTTTGCCATGCAATAAAGCTAAGTTCAAAGGCCAATTTAACATATTGGTACAGTAAAAAGTGCACAAAATCAGTATTTTGTTTAGACAGTATTTGTGGCAGTCGAGAAATCGTTCCAAAAGGTGTGCGTTTTTGCACCAATGCATTGTTAAAGGATCAGTGTGTCATGTAATATACCCATATAAAACTTTAACAGCCAATTAAAAAATATTGTTAAAGTAAAATTCTGTAATTCACGAGATCAATACATCCTTTATTAAACTGCTTTGTCGAATTTAATGCATCCTTACGGAAGTGTCAAAATGCTGAATCAATTGACCCTTCGCTAAGCCCCGCCCTCCTTAGTTACTGTTACATTCACTTCTAACAGTGCTTAAAGGGAGCAACGTCATAACATATAGACGGCAGAGCGTCACGTTATTTAAAGGGGAAGTTCACATGTCAATGAGTAACAAAGAAATACCATAAACAGCTGCATTCTGCAGTGGTGGACGAAGTACACAAATCAAGTACTTGAGTAAA
>NW_015542449.1:966-14535 GCF_001515605.1 Sinocyclocheilus anshuiensis
TCGCCTGCGGGGAGTGCGGAAAACACACACACACACACACACTCACACACACACACACACACACACGCACACACGCTCACACACACGCTCACACACACACACCAACAATCAGTGTATGAATCTCAACAACAGTGACAATCAACAAAATAAACAGATTACAAAATAAACTCTGAACATTACAAAACACGCTAGTGAAACGCAACAGAAAAACAAAAGCTAAAATAAAAGCACATTGTAAAAAATAAAGAAAATAACTGGACAATTTAGCTGCATAATTTATTCCTGCCGCAATGCATGCGGAGCGTCATGGATGAGTTCTGTACTATACTGGTACCCAGCATGCTTTGCAGCATGAAGCGTTTGATTGTCACCATTGTGAGATTCATATGCTGATTCTTGATGTCTCTCTTTGTGTCTAAATGATGTAATAGTTCAAAATGTTTTGAGCACAAGCTATTTTTTAAATATTATATATTTTCTGGTTGTTGCAACACTGATGGGTCTCATGCTGTAGAATCACTGGGATGTCATAATCAAAGAATATAAAACAACACCCATATAATTGGACTCAGTGAAGCAGGACAGTAGATGATAATCATGACCATGTATCTTATAGACTTAAAGCATCTTAAAGTTACAGCTATTAACAAAATAACTAGTGTTCAAAAGTCAAGGGTCAGGAGCCCAACTAAAGCAAACGCTGATCTCCACAATGGAAACATCAAATGAAACAATAAATCATCAACCTCTGTTAATTCTCAGTAAGATCTTCTGTAGACGTCTGACAGAAATAAAGTTAGTCTGGTTAGTAATAAGAGAAGCTGGTGATGCTGTTTGTGGAGTTGTTTAAAGTGGTCATATGATGTTGCTAAAAAGAACATTATTTTGTGTATTTGGTGTAATGAAATGTGTTTATGCGGTTTAAGGTTCAAAAAACACATTATTTTCCACATACTGTACATTATTGTTTCTCCTCTATGCCCCGCCTTTCTGAAACGCGTCGATTTTTACAAACCTCATCGTTCTGAAAAGCGAGGTGTGCTCTGATTGGCCAGCTATCCAGTGCGTTGTGATTGGCCGAAGAGAAAGGAAAAATTGAAATCACATCATATGACCCCTTTAAACCTGCAGTTGTTCACTGTAAAAAATCGTAATTTTACTGAAAATAACTGTGATTTCTTCTCAGGTTGTTTTCTTTTATTTTAAATTGTAGTCAAAACTCTGTAAAAAATATCTATAAATTAACTACTCTGCTGTTACTTTTAGCATTATGATGTTAATGACAAATTACAGTAGGCTACTTCACATTTTTTTTCTACAGGAAATTACTGTGTTATAAAGTATCTTTCTGTTTTCTTAAATTACATACAAATGTATGTAAAGTTACAAAAATGATCTGTAATTAATACAGTAACAACAAAATAGCATAAAATCGAAGTCAAATCTCCTTATTTAAATTAGCTGGCAACACTGTTAATCTACAGCAGTGGTTCTCAACTCGTCACGAATTCAAATGCGGCCCACCATGCTGAACACAATTTTAAAAAATAACCTTCAGTTTTACAATTAATTTTAGTTTTTACATTAATAAAAAAATGTACTAAACAAATATAAGCTATAATGTTTTTGTTATGTAAAATAATTTTGTTTTTCATATATTATTTTCAGACATGAGCAGACCTGTAGGCTACTTAATTAATGTTACGCATTTAACGAACACTTACAAGCGCGCACTTTGGCAGAATTCAATTGAAATAGTCATCAGCAGCCATTAGTTCGGTAAAATTGAGCATCAGAATTAACAAATTTGTTATTAAGGGAGAAAAACAAAATGTGGAAAATGCCAGTGAACCCAAACAAACAAGAACAGTCTCAGTATCAGCAGTGAAGGTAAGAGAGAGCTGGACTTTCGGTTTGCCCCGACACTCACTTGAAGATGTTCAGGCAAAAGGAAACACCCATACTACACAGCAATCATCCTTAATTGCAGAAATGTGACAAAACATCTCTGGTGAGAACCTCAGATTATTAAATTTGAAAGTGCTTTTCATATTTGAATCAAGAACGCACATTTTCTGCAATGTCGCGCGTCAGGTCACGCTTCCGTGCGTGTCTTACAGACTGCAACTAACACTCGCAACTTTATTGTTACGCCTTTCGAGTCGAATTTTACAAAATTGGTCAGCTGCCGACAGCTTCAGGTGTTTTATTAATGGTGAGTAGAATTATTTATTTATTTATTTATTTCAATGAATGTAAATAGATATCATAATTGTTAGGATTGAGTTGTGTTGGTTTGGGTGTTTTGGTCTCTTTTTCTGTGTGACAGGTTCTATGATTGGAGTGTGACTGGAGCGCACCTGATGCTCGTCATGGCTGGTATTTAAACCTGGTGCGAGAGTTCGTCAGGGCGGCTGCTCTTCTGTTGCTCAAGCAGTTTGCCAGAGCCACGCTCCAATTTTGTGGCGTTATGTTTTGTTTTGCATCCATTCACTAGCGCTGACCACACTTCACTTTGTGCATCTATTCACCTGCGTTTCATACTGATTGTTATTACTGACAGGCCGACAGGCATACTGACTTTTGTGATTGTTGATTTTGGTTATATTTCGTTGATGGTTGATTTTGGTTATATTTCGTTGTAATATTATGTTTGAAGTTATTCCGCCGTGTCGTCTCCCTTAATGTTACATCTTTGAGCCAGGTGTAACAATATTTAGGCTATAATATTATAAATCTGGTTGGTTTGTATTGATGACGTAATATGTAAATAATATGCGTGTGTCCCGTGAGACTTGCACTTGGACCATAGTGCAGCCCAGTGGAAAAAAAGGTTGAGAACCACTGGTCTAGATCCTCATTATTTATACCCCAAGAACCACTGATCTACAGGTATTTCCTGAATTATTATGATCAAACACCTTCACTGTAATAAATAAAATTAAAAAAAATAAAATATCAATTAGTGGCAGCAAAAGAACATTAATTCAATTCAATTCAATTCAATTCAAGTTTATTTGTATAGCGCTTTTCACGATACAAATCGTTGCAAAGCAACTTTACAGCAAATTAAGGGTGTACTCACACTAGGCGTTTTGAACCGTGCCAGAGCGCATTTGACCCCCAAAGCCCGGTTCGTTTGACTAGTGTGAGCGCCCGGTTGGAAGAGGTGGGCCAGGGCCTGGTTCGTTTGACTAGTGTGAGCGCCCGGTTGGAAGAGGTGGGCCAGGGCCCGGTTCGTTTGACTAGTGTGAGGGCCCGGTTGGAAGAGGTGGGCCAGGGCCAGGGCCAGGTTCGTTTGACTAGTGTGAGCGCCCGGTCAGAAGAGGTGAGCCAGGGCCCGGTTCGTTTGACTAGTGTGAGCACCTGGTCGGAAGAGGTGAGCCAGGGCCCGGTTCGTTTGACTAGTGTGAGTGCCCGGTCGGAAGAGGTGGGCCAGGGCCAGGTTCGTTTGGGCTCGGGCGCGGTACGCATGCAGTGTGAGCGCTAACCGCGCCGGAGCACGGAACAGATACTATTTTGAGTGAGCTACTGTCATCATTATGACCGCAAACATTATATTACTACTACTACTACTACTACACTTTTCAATTAATTTAATTTAATCAAGTATATTTAGGTTTATAATGGCTCTGGTTCTTACCTTATTGATGAACAGGAAATGTAGTTTGCAAGTAAAGCTGCAAATTACTTCATTAACGTCAGCTGCCTCCGTAATAATTTTCTGATACATACAAGTCAAAATCAGTGCACGGCATAAATGAATTATTATTAATTATTCGGCAGAATATTAGCGAACGTGGTTTTCTCCGTTATCTCATACCTGACGTAAGCGTGCTCCGGCCCGGAAAGTTTAGTGCAAGTGTGAGTGCAGGCCAGCGGGGGAGTGGGGAGGGGGATAACTAGGCAACCGCCTAGTGTGTGTACACCCTAAGTTTCACCAATATTTAGTGGTAGCTTATCAGTGGTGACTGTCAGTTAATGTGCATATGGCAGAAATGTACGGAAAAATCAATTAAAGCTTTATGGACAGATAAGTTTAGAGTGACTCTTGAAGGACCAGCACCACATCCTCTTGTACCACTGTTTGAAGAATATATCTTCCAGAATCTGGCAGTAAGTTTTAGGAGCTCATTTTTATTCCATCTCCATATTCTGAAAAGTCTGTATTGCAGGATTGACTAAAATGAGCTCCTAAAACTTAACTTTCTGTATTGCATTAGTTTTGAATATTTCTCATGGGGATTTAATAATTTTTGACTTTTCAGTCTGAGTTAAACCTCTTTTTTGGCTCAATTTATCTGTAAAAGAAAAAATGCCTAATAATTATGCACACCTGAATATAAGGAGTTTTCACTTCCAGCCTTAATGGACAATTATATATCACTCATAAATGATTAAATACAAAATTAATAGAAGTTATTAAGATTGATGTGGTTTGGAATTGGTCAAATGTGCTTGGAAAATATCATCAGAACATCAACGTGCCTAATAATTATGCACGCGGTGTAGTAAAACAATTCATTATCCAACATAAATAACACAAATGCTCTTTCTCCATTAAGATTATCTTGACGTTTCACAAATGGCTGTGTGTAATAGGCTTTTCTCAAGCACTAATTATTGAACAGTAATGGGATTTTGAAAAAAAAAAAAAATTTGACAAGACATTGCTACATACACTGTTTGATGTTCCAAATAAATAAGATTTTACATTACTACATGGTATGAGCAGAAGTCGATCACTTAAGAGTACAACAATGAATCACACACACTGACACACACAAAATGAATAATCCAATTTTTATTTTTAACCGGATAACTATGTACACAGAGCTAATTTTTTGTCTTAATTTTGGTACAATATTTAAACGAACACATAGAAAAAAAATTATATATATATAACTACATGATCACATCTTTGAGACCACGTCAGTCATCAAGCCATGGAAGACCTCTCCCTTCCCCTCTGAATGATGCTCTATGAAAGCCATAGTCCCACAGGAGTTCCTCATTGACGGCAATGTCCCGTAGAGCGAAGAACAGAACACATTCCCTGGGTCCATTAGGACAGTTTAAGGAAACTATCTGACGCCGCACATTATTTCTCCTTCGGGAATGATTCATCCTCCTCCCAAAAGTTTCTTTGTCTGGGTGGCAGTCACAGGGGAACTTCTGGGCATCGATGCAGAGAGGCTTGCCACCCTTGCCCTTGAAGAAAAACAGGTAAGACGGCTCCCCGGTGAGGGTCTCCAGCCTCCGCTCCCCTTCCCGCTTGGAGACCACTTCACCGTGGTAGTCACACACGACCTGGTTCCTCTGGAACTCCATGGTGGCGATGACCCCTGCACAAAGGTAAATGAACATGCTTTTGAGCAAACAGCTTCCCTCTCCCTGTTCCTCCAAATAATTACAAATGTGGGTAGTCACACCTTTGCCTTTCCCCTCGAAGTGCTTAATGGCCAGCCCTTTCCACTTCTGATGGACCACGGAAGCAATGAGGAGAGGGTCATTTGCGACAGGGGACGGTTCCTGGCAGGGCACCCACGCCAGCAGAACACTGCCCATGGATGGCACATTAGTGGTCCACCTGGTCTCCTTGGCAATGGCACGCTGGACACGAGACGCTGGGGGTTTTTGGCCAGTCCTGTCAGTGGATTGCTCTGGGGGAAAGGCCTCAGGTGAGTTTTAACCAAACACACCTCACAAAATGTAGACTGTAAAGTGACTGGCATTATTGTAAGCACTCACCAAGAGTATACTGTACCCGCAGCTTGTACTGAAGCCTCCTCCAGTAGTGGTAGTAGCTGCGGTCCTCAAATCCTGCCTCTGCTGCCTGCACCTTTGTCGGAGGCTTCCCGTGAAGGGTAACGGGAAATAGGTCTTCAAAAGCTCCCCAAAACCTCGGAGTTGGGAGCTGCACCACTGGAGTAGGTGGAGATGTCCTGTAAAAAAAGAAATGATAATAATAATCGACTTAATTTAGAGCGCAGTGCCTTTATAAGTTGGGTTGACAAATGGCTCTTTTCTCTCTCTCTCTCTTTTGATAATTCCAAAACCATGTGAAAGTCAATAGGTTTCAGTTCCAATAACGGTACTGGTGTGCTGTGTGGCCAATGCATCTGTGATGCAGCCCTTCTATGACTACAACAATACACTCAAATATTCATGAGTTAGAAAGGTTAGTTGTTGCTTTGTATTTGGAAAAGAATAATCAGTTTTACATAAATGTAAAACACTGTGTTGAATTTGTTGATGATATGGATCTTAAAATCTGTTGGCAGTGATGAATACAAACAACAAAGAGTGTACATGACTTTCCTTTTTATTTTTTAAACAAAACAAAAAAATTATATCAGAATCATTTGGCTGAATAGTAGGGTTGGGTATTGTTTGAATTTGATCAATTCCAGTTCTGCTTATTCTTATCGATTCCCAGTTTCAATTCCAATGTGGTTAAAAAAAATAAAGTCAAACATTTAGATATCAAACATATTTATTCTGTGTCTCTTTTTGCAAAACATTTAATTGCTGCCGAACCCCATGAACAAAAATCAGCCGACTCGATTAAGAGCTGTTTGTGTGCAAAATAGAGCGGCACGATTCTGGATAAATTGAGACTTTTTTTTTTCTTTTTAAATGGAGGTTGTAGTTTTCTCACAATTCTGAACAAAAAAATATTAGACAACTAAACAAAATCTCATGGAATTAATGAATGGAATGATTCAATGACTCACTCAAGATTGACTCATTTCATTCCTGGATGAATCAGTGTTTTTGAATGAATCTCTTGAATGAATGATTCAAAGACAAATACATTTTTAACATCCCCTTTTCACCACCTAAAAAAAAGATGCGCACACAGGAATTGGAAAACAATTCTCTTCTTTTTAAATGCTGGGGTGCCAGACAGAGTTTCTGTCGTTTAGTCAAACCAAACTTAAAGTCAAGTCAGTCCAAACAAGAAACGTACAAAGGCCTGTGTATCTAAATTGCCACATACCCTTAAATTTGTGAGTTAGGAAATTCATAAACATTATAAACGAAAAACTTTCAACATAAAAAAAACATTGAACACAATAAATCACCTTTTGCAGTTTTCAGATCTGTATATTCAAAGTTCATCAAGTCAGACCAAGCATAATAAAGACACAGAAAAGGAGAGCAATCAGTTCATTAGAAAATGTCCACAATATAAGCGATGTAGTCCAGCCAAGAAAAATAGATCAGTTCAAGCCCAAAACATTCGGTTCAGTTTCTGATATAATCATCAGCAAAAATGAACTCCCAATAGTCAAAGTGGCCAAAAGAAAAAGGATAATAATAATACTATAGTTAACAGTATCCACAGCCGCAGTATTTTACACAACCTCGTTTTCCAGAAAATCCGGTTTGATTCCGTGACTCTGTAACTCCTTGAGCATTGCGATCAGACTCCCGATCCGTTTAAACAACAACCTGCTTGGCACACAGCGAAGCGTGATGAAGTGATTAGTAATCCAGGAAGTGTAAAGTTGTTGGATCGCTATAATCGCCGATAGACTTAACTTTCAACGCAGGTAAAACAACAGAAACGCCGCGTGAGTCGTCAGAGAGATACTGCTTGCCGCTTGGCCGCCGCACGTCTTCACCTAATAAAGGTACATCCGAGGGCTGGACTCGCACCGTAACCAACCAAATGACTGGAACTACGTAAATATTTACTAATGCTGCATGCTTTTAAAGTTATGATTGGATTGACATGAACGATGAGAATGTATGATGATTAATACTCACTGTTAACATATTACTGGTGATTACGGATGTAACGGTATGAAAATTTCATATCACGATTATAGTGACCAAAGTTATCACGATTATCAATATTATCACGGTTTTGTTAACATTAGATGAAAACGTTCAAAAAGAACTGATACACACACTGAAAACATTTCAATAAGTTTTATATTTGAAAATCAACAAACAACAAATACAATTAGCAGCTATATGCACTTTTTTTTTAGCAAAAACATTAAATTAACATTAACATGAAGCCCTACACTTCAAGGGCTCTGCCCTTCGAAGGGAGTAGGGCATAGGGATGTTCACTTCTGTTTGGATTTCGCGGCATGTCTCTTGTATCACCGCAGAGGCGCAGACACGCTCTCTCGTTTCATTCAAATGCAGCTTGCCGTCTTGCGTCTCAGTTTTTTCCAAACCTTTCTTTGCGGAAGCTTTGCGTTAAACAAGTGAGATAACGAAATATTTAATCTCTAATCAATATTTTTTGTCCAATTATTTGCCCAGTTAGTTTTGGTATTGAGGTAAAAGTTACCTTGCATTCGCTATATAACAGCGGGTGGTGGTCATGAAGATGGCTGAGCAAATTTGATGCGTTTCCCCCTTTTGCAGCTACTTTCTTCTTGCAAGATTAACAGACAGGGTGACCGTCCTCGATTAGTGATGAAAGATTTCTAATGTTGAAGAGTAATGGATTCAAAAGAATTGAATAGATGCAAATTTATTTATTTTTGTGATAACATCGTCACAATAGGTGGAACTGTATCCGATTCTGGAATTGGAATTGGATTTCGATTCCCAGCCCTACTGAATAGGAATCTGAATGACGAGTAGATAATTTCTTGCAATTACCAAACCCTACTCATGAGGGTCACCGTAACAAGGTAAAGTCATTCTGTACCTCTCCAGCATCTGTGGTGGCTCCTCCTCAGCAGTTGGCCGGCGTGGATTGACCACCTTTCCTGCCTGTGGCTCTGCTGGTGGCGTAGGTCTCTCCTGCAGCCTCTTGACGTACCTGGTGGCATGCATTGGAGGGAGAAATGAAGGTATGATGTCTGTCATGGCCTGTCATGAAACTCAACCGCATGAACCACTGACTAGAATACTTGCTTTTCTCGCAGTCTGTGCACATCGGCTGTTGGGTTACAAAGAGGAAGTCCTGAAGCTCCCAGGAAGAACCGGTCCCTGTCGTCTCCCTTCGGAGGTTGAGCCTTTAAATATTCTGGCCGGATGTGCTTGAAGTAGCAGTCCAACCACTACAGCAAAGATTTGTTAGCTGTGACAAAGACTGTTAATGAACTAATAGTGTGTTGTGTAGAGGATCATCTTACATGTTCTTCTTTTTTGTTCAACTTTATGCTTCCTTTGGACAGCTTTACAACGACTCCATCTCCCTCTGTCGCCCTGTCGTTCCATTCCTGGACCTGTGCGAACATTCAGACAGGAATGATAAGGTTCCGATATAACGCACACTTATTCCTCAACCTCAGAAGACCTAATATATCTGTGTTTGAACACGTCTAAAATATGTCAGCAGTGAGCTCACCTTGAACTCTTTAATGCTGGCAGGACCCAGGTGATGGACCCACATCATTGTGGCGAGGCAGAAGCTCCGGAAGACCGTCTTGGTCTTTGCAGGGACCCCTTTATGTTGGCTGAGGCGGTTGGACACCTCACCCATGTCCTCCTCAGCGAGAGCAAGGATTTCAGACTCCTGGATGGCAGCACTAGGAAACGAAGGGACCATGACTATGGTATGACTAACACACCCTTGTACAGTCTGTTACACCCATCAGAAATGAATTACAATGCCTATTTCACTCTCCATTCACAGACCTCCCTACCTGTCACGCTCCTCTTTGATGAGGAATCCCTTTGACCGGAAGTACTCTGCCAAGGAGTCACAAGACGGGTCCTCCCTGACCAATTTCTTGACCTCAGAAATATTCATAATCCTCCCCTCTCTTGTCCACATCTCTTGTGACTCCTTGGCCCTCGAGACTTCTTGCTGGATACAGCCATCCTCTGCATCCCGTAAGCACATATTGCTTAGATGGTGTTCAATTTTGGTCTGGGGCTTATGACAAATCAAGCAGTGGACCAGCTTTGAAGGATTCCTGCACACAGCTAAAGAGCATCTAGTTGAATTCTCAGTCACATGACACAATGCACTGTATGCCGCAATGACTTTTACATTACAATATTGATATGTATATATACATTTTGTCCTCTCCATGATTTCTATACACAGTGGTGTCTGTTCTCTCCAGCTGTGTGCGTCTTCAGCTATGACAAGCAGCCATATTGAAGGTAGGTGGGTGTACAAACATAAAAACATGGTAACCACAAATTAAACATGCCCTCCCCACCATTTATGTGTGTGTGTGTATCATACATATTTCATATTTTTAAATATCCAGATAAAAATCTGTATTTTTTTTTTTCATTCAAATATTGCATTATCTTAAATCTGACTTTTTTCACAAGTTGTGTTTCTTAAAAATCCTAAAAGTTTGTTTATTTTAATGTTTAAATTAAACTTTGAATAACAGATTTACATTGCGACCTACTGAACAACACTATGTATGTGAATGCTGTTCACAAAACACCGTCATTGTAATTTGTGTGTGGAACGTTAAGAACTTTGTATACCAACTTAAAAGTAAACAGCATTTATAGTGGTAATTAATTTGAATGCATACATGTGAATGCATACGTACAGGCATAATTTGAAATATGGAAAATGCATGATTACTCTGTTACCTTGATCAGCAGAAGATCGATGAAATCCTGTCAGTAACTGAACAGCGGTGCAAAACAACAGGTTTGATTGACAGCACGAGGTCACAGGTCACAGAGGGGGATGGGAATTAGTAGAGTCCGCAATGTCCCTATAATATCTTTAACTAACGCTTGTGAGCACTTTTTAAGAGCACCTGATGTTTTTCCCCTCACAGCAAAGCACAAGTGTGTTTCATTTTAGACTGAAGGACAGTGGTGTTGTTTGGCACCGTCTATGCATAAAGATGGTCAGACAGACACGGTGCCCCTCATTTAATGATCTGCATATCTATGAAACTTTAGGCGATAACTGAGAACAGGATCGGGAGGGGGGCTTCACATTAAAAAAAGGAATCTGCTGCCCTCTGGTGGACAACAGGCAAACAAGAGTGTTCTGCTTTTCTCATTTTAATTAGTTTCAGTTTAGTTTAACACACACATAAGACAGCTGTCAGTCTGAGGAATTTGTCTGTGTAGGTTATTTCATTGTGTGAAAACAGATCGAATGATCTTCAAAAGAATCGCGCAGTGAGATATGATAGGCTAAATCTGAGGAAACAAATCGCATTCCTACTCCAATAACTGTTTCAGTTCAGTCAGCCACAAACTCTATATCTCTTTTGACCAGACAGATTTTGCTAATTACTTCACTAACAAACTACATCCATCCGCAATCATTTCTCGGCTCCACTCACCCAGGAACTCACAGCAACTCATCTTCTCTCCTCCTACAGAAGATGAAGTCTCTAAACTTATGCTATCCAGCCACCCCACCACCTGCCCTCTAGACCCATCCCCTCACATCTCCTGCAAGCTATTTCCCCTGCACTCATGCCTTCACTCACACATCATCAACACATCTCTTCTCACAGGCATTTTTCCCACCACATTCAAGCAGGCTCGGGTAACTCCACTGCTCAAAAACTGACACTAGACACTTCACTTGCTGAGAGCTACAGACCCGTCTCTCTCCTCCCGTTCATAGCAAAATCACTTGAACGCGATGTGTTCAACCAAGTGTCTTCCTTCCTCTCACAGAACAACCAGCTGGACAATAACCAATCTGGATTTAAAAGTGGCCATTCAACTGAAACCGCCTTGCTGTCAGTCACTGAAGCGCTACAGAGGGCAAGAGCTGAGTCCAAATCTTCAGTTGTCATTCTACTAGATCTGTCTACGGCATTCGACACCGTTAATCATCAAATCCTTCTGTCCACCCTCTCATCGCTGGGCATCACCGGAACTGCACTCCATTGGTTCGAGTCTTATCTCACAGGTAGGTCCTTCAGGATGTCTTGGGGAGGAGAGGTATCCAAAGCACATCAACTGGTCACTGGTGTTCCTCAAGGATCAGTTCTTGGACCCCTCCTCTTCTCCATATACACCACATTACTAGGACCCATAATTCAGGCACATGATTTTTCTTACCATTGCTATGCTGATGACATACAGCTCTACCTCTCATTTTGACCAGATGATCCAATGGTACCTGCTCGGATATCAGACTGCCTGATGGTAGGGCTACACAATTAATCTAAATTAAATCACAAAGGCGATATATCGTGATTAGGCAGAAGCTGCGATTGTCGTGTATCTTTCAGTGAAGCATGGTTCTGTGATCAGTAGTAAATCTCCATCCGAAGACCAGAGAAACTCCAAATACACCCTGCAGAAGAAACCCAGGACATCCCTATAGCACTAGCTGAATAAACAGATTTAACTGCTTTCATTGATTCAACGTGACTAATAAACACACGACTACAACAATATATGACTTATCTGAGTTCGACTTATTATAATTTACATTATAATAAAGTATATAATAATGCAATGCTAATCGACATGGCCTTTATCACTGCTTAGAATACTATGAAATATGTTGCGTGTCTTATTCTGTGTAAGAAGCCACATCATCTCACAGAAGGATTTATTTCAAACACTCGACTGACGTTATGAAGTGAGTTTGGAGTAAAAGCATGTTATTAAATGTGGTATTTTCAGATGGAGCAGCATTTACTACACAGAGCCGTAGTTCACTGACAAGCTACGCAAACAGCTGTCATTATCGTGAATTAGGGGTGTAAATTTTCGATCATTTCCATGATCGATCGTCGTTTAAATTAACGAACATTATTATGTGAGTATTATGACCAGTACTTAATTTGATCCTGATGGATCCTGTTCCGGAAAATGTCAGATTTAGAATTTTTGCTTTCCGGTAGGCCTATTTGTTTTTAGTAATCCGGCATTTGCAGTGCATTAGATCGTGACAGTGCATGCTTGCGTGCATACGAGATGGAGCGAGCGCGGGTTTGGCTAGATGTATTTGGAGGTTATTACTCACGTCTCATTCGGCACAAATCCAAATGTTTCATGTTGTATTTGAATGTTAAACTATTATTTATAATGTAAACTAGGCTTGTACTTTACACGCATTCGCATATAGACGGAAAAGATCATCCTCTTCACATGAGCAAAAACGTCCCGCATCATAAGATCCAGGACGCAGACCCAAGGTGGAGTCGAGAGAGGTGGTGACTAGGGCTGCATGATTAATTGAAATTAAATCGCAAAGGCGATAAATCGCAATTAGGCAGAAGCAGTGATTGTCATGCGTATTTTTCAGTGAAGCATGGTTCTGTGATCAGTAGTAAATCTCCATCCGAAGACCAGAGAAACTCCAAATACACCCTGCAGAAGAAACCCAGGACATCCCTATAGCACTAGCTGAATAAACAGATTTAACTGCTTTCATTGATTCAACGTGACTAATAAACACACGACTACAACAATATATGACTTATCTGAGTTCGACTTATTATAATTTACATTATAATAAAGTATATAATAATGCAATGCTAATCGACATGGCCTTTATCACTGCTTAGAATACTAACTGACCAGTGTAACCTTTTATATGTTTGGTTGACTGTATGTCATTTTGATAATGAACAGACTGCTGTTTGTAAGTTTGAATTGCTAGAATATGTGGGGTGTGTGCGCGTGAGG
>NW_015542449.1:14854-22701 GCF_001515605.1 Sinocyclocheilus anshuiensis
TCCTCGTCACATGAGCAAATGTGTGTTTGGCCCGAGCTCAGGCTGAACGGCACGGATTGTACTACGCAGTACGCACTATTTAAATTAACCAGTGTATCTATATGTTTGGTTGACTGACTGTATTTTATTCTGATAATGAACAGGCTGCAACGTTTGTAATTATGTAGGCTATGTGTGTGCGTGAGGCGCTGGCGCGATCGAACAGCTGAAACATAAAAAACTCAATTTTTGGAGTAAGATATAATCCGCAAAAGTTTTTGCACACTCACAATAAAAACAGAAGATTTGTGCTTTTGCTAAATAAAGCAAACAAACAGAATTCGCGTTGTCATCCTTTCCTTTCCGTGAACTTGTTTATGGAGCGCCGCGCCACACTTCTGTTTTAAATCTGTTAGCTTAAGTCAGATATATTTCACATATAATTTTTTTTAATGAAAACAAATTGTTATTTTTATTTTAGGCCTATTAAAAAAAAGTGAACGATGCTCTTTGTTGTGGCATCAGCGTTTAGTGACATCATTGAATGCTCCGGGGAAACGTGTAGTCCGTGTCGGTCACAGCGCCTTTTAATTGCTGTTTTGAATCCAGCAATTATTTATTTACAAAGTATAAGCTCTGATTATGACAAGTGTGGTATAAAAGCTTTGTTTATTAGAGGAATAATTGGTTAGCTGGAAAATGTTACATCGCGACCATGCTTTTGGATGCCGTTCGAGCCCATATAGCCAACATTCACGAGACTTTGTTCTGGTTTGCCGGTTGGTCACGAATTTCCACAAATTCAATAATATTTAGGCATTGTTTCTTTTCCTAAATCCTCACCGTCTAACCCTCTAATTTCGCAGGTTTATATTATTGTCATTCACTTTTTATCGCTGTTTTTGCATCTAAGAGAAATGAAAGATTTCATGGCCATGAATTAAGAATTTGTTCGATTTATTAATTTGTTCCCTCATTTTAGTTAAATCATGGGTTATTTAAGGAGCAAAATTAATGAAACATGGACCGTGGCCACAAATTAATAAGTCGTAGGAACGAATAAACAAGTTGAAGGAATGAATAACCTATCGGTCCTGTGTCCCACAGCCCTGCAAAGCGCAGAGCCCGATATGAAAGAATTATCTGTTAAGGAACAAAATTAATGAAACATGGACAGTGGCCACAAATTAACAAGTCGTAGGAACGAATTAACAAGTTGTAGGAATGAATAGCCTATCTGTCCTGTGTCCCGCAGCCCTGCAAAGCGCAGAGCCCGATATGAAAGAATTATCTGGGTTAGTTACTTTCATTTCTAAACGCTAAAGATGCGTTTATATACCGTCACTGTCACTCACAGCCGCTCGCACGTGTTTTGCGCATGAGCCACATGCAGCCCAAAATTAAACAGCGTAATCGACCATCGATAGCTTTAATCGATGCATCTCTTATCGACAATTAATCGATCATCGATTAATCGTTGACATCCCTATCGTGAATGATTTCTTCAATTTCATAATCGTACGATTATATTGTCTGTGATTATGAATGTGATTTTGCGTAGCTTGTCAGAGAACTACGGCTCTGTGTAGTAAATGCCGCTCCGTCTGAAAGCAGGTGATGGAGATTTACTACTAATCACAGAACCGCTTTACTGACGAGATGCGCTTGACAATCACATTCATTAATCGTGCAGCGCTAGTCTGACGCACATCTCAGCACGGATGAAGGAACATCACCTGCAACCCAACCTGGCAAAGACAGAGCTTCTCATCTTCCCAGCCACCCCATCAGTACAGCACCAGTTTACCATCCCACTGAACTATCAATTGGCGCTTTTCCACTGCATGGTACGGCTCGGTACGGTTCACCCGTGCCGTACTGAGCCGTACCGAGTCGTACCACGCAGTGGAAAAGCGCCAAATGATAACCCCACCGTCGAGCTCGGCCAGTGCGTGTGCAATCCTTACTATCTTTATCCCTTCCTAGCTTTTACTACTAGAACGATGACTGAAACCTTGTATAACAGGCACTTCTCGTGTTTATAATATTAGCACTTGCTTCCCATAAAAAGAACCGAACAGGAACCAAAAACTGGGAACGTTCTGTTAGCTGGGATGCCACACAAAATTTTGTAACAATTTAGTTTATGCCACTTTCATATGATTTGTCTTAATTTAATGCGTAATAAGAACCAAAATAATGAATGAAAACTTTAAGTAGGGTCATCTCAGTTCCAGCATCAGTATTTGTGATCTCAACAGGTCTGTAAACGTGTGATTACTACATTACTCTAATTACTACAATCACATGAGATTCTTCAGAAACATCCCTCATTTCTGTAGAGCTAGACATGAGTGAGTTCAGCTTTGAGAAAGAAACCAACCTGTTAGTTCCTCCGTATCTTCATGTTTCAGACTGAACACTTCTTCAATCCTGAAGTCTATACTCTCCTCTTTAATAAACATCATCTTTACCAGTGTGTCCTGCAGATGTCAGCAGGAGTTCCTCTGAGCTTGTCCTGTTTGAGAGAGAATCATTCAGACTCATAAACCCAAACTACATCTCTGAGTGAGGTGATCGGGAGAATATAGTTAATAGACTGCATGTTCACGGCTGGTTTGTAAAAGTTGTGCTTTCATCTCACAAAACGTGTTTTTCATTGCTTTGTTGAGTTTGTCTGGTGCCTCGAGCGACTCCGAACACAGAATCGTTTTGACTCAATTGACTCGGAGTCGCTGAATGCGTGTTTGTGATGAACTGATTCACAACACAGAGAGAGAAAGGAGCCGCGCTGTTCTTTTCCGTTACTCACATAAATAACGTGCATTAGCGGTAGATAAAGCATTACGATGCTGCAGTCAAGAATAATCATTTCATTTACATCGCCTGTTTATATCGATTTAAACACTTTCTCCACAAACCTTTCTTCCGCCGAATCACTACAGCGCAGGCGTGACGTCACAACACCACACCAAAATAAAAGTCCCGTTCGCGCATTAAAACGGCTGACGACTTCCCGCGGGCGTGGTTTGAGCGCAAGGTCAAGGAGCATGCGCAGTTTACACGACCTGCGGAGATCTTATCACGTCTAGCATTACACAGTGGGGGAAGAAAAACTCACGTGACACCTTGATAATTGGGAATATATTTCATATCACTGTTGGTCTCTCTCTCTCTCACACACACTCTCACTCACAATAAACATGTGTCTGAATAAGAGGCCCAGCTCCTGCTGCACACAACATCCCCAAACCACGACACTTCTTCCTCCACCTGTTAATGACTTCTTTACGCACTCGGGCTTCAGAACAAAATATTTCCCATCTGACCCAAATAAACTAAACTTGCTCTCATCAGTAAAGTGCACTTTGGAGCAGTTCTCCTCTCTCCACACAACATGCTCCTCAGCACAGCTGAGTCTAGCCTTTTGATTCGTTCTGCTGCTGAGAGGCTTGGTCACTGCAGAGTGCGCTTTCAGTCCGACTGAGACAGATCCGTACCCTGTTCAGCGCTGAACTGGCCAGCAATTCCAGCTGGACGTGGACCACAAGCCTTTTTGGGGGACTTGAACCTACAATATTTGAGAAATCACAGATTTGGAACGACCAGCTTCTCTTGCAGTGGCTGAAAGGTTCATCCCTTTAGCTTTCATCTGTCGCAGGGTTTCAGTCACTCTCCAGCGGCCCGCCGTCTTGCAATCTCAGTGAAAATTAGAGGAATGCTGCCAGTTTAATAGGGTTTGTCATATAAATAAAGACATTAGCACCAGGTGCCAGATTAACACAGATAACTATGGGTGTTCTCTCATTTTGATCAGTTATTTCTCAAATATCTCATATAAGCTTTTTATACTGTGCTTCAGAATACTATTAATTTATTAAATATGCTTAAAAACTGCTCTTCTACCCCTGTTAGGATAACTTCAAATAGGACTAAGCAGTGATCTTGAAGTTCTGGAAATTGTAGGTTGTTCTCTAATCTTGATCTGCACTGTACAAATCTTTTGTGTTTTATCAACCTTTTTGAGAAGCTTAAGAAAGCAGTTTTGTTTAAAATAGAAACCACTCAAAATCAAGTATGTTCCCTTAAAGAGGCATTTATTAATTTTTCACCAAAATGTGAAACTTGCACTCACTGGTGTCTTAACCAAAGCACAGGAGAAATACTTTACAGCTTGATGGTTCTGGTTAGGGCAAGAGCATTCTGGACAGATACATTAAAAATAATTAATGCCACATAAAAGATGTCCATTTATTTATTAAAAAGAAAAAGGGCTTTTCACATATGAAATAGTGAAACCTGGGTCATTCTAAACCCTGGCTAAAGGGAATCCTGGGTTTTCTTATTTCCCACGGCTCATACTTTATCCAGGGTTAACCACTCATCCTGGGCATTCATTTATAAAGCCCAGATTAACATTAGTTGTGTTCGGTCTGAAGTGGCGCTGTGCAGACTGGTCAGTTTGTGACATCAAAGTACCGTGAGAGCGATTCGAAGCACACAGAACCGTCTGCTCTCTACAGCTGTCTTTGATGTCACAAACTGGCCGGTCTGCACAGCGTCGCTTCAAGCCAAACACATGACTGGATGAGCGCAGCACAGGACCTGTTTACATAACAACCTCGTATCATAGACTGCAGACCTTACCAGACCGTTTCTCCTGAATGGACTTTTCTTGGAAAATAAAGTTGAAAATGAAATGGCCTCTTCTTAACTCCAATTCATGTGTTTTCCATCATTACTCAATATGTTGCTGCAGAAGATACTGTTTATACACTCCGTGCTGTTTCTGTGACTGTCCAACAGATGTGAATATGCATCTACAGTAGTAGTTAACAGCATAAAAGCAGTGCTAATGCTGACCCAGGGCAGGGTTCATAACCCGGGGGAACAAGTGGTGCTAACACTGCTTCTAAACTGCACGTGTAAACTGTTGCTTTACCCGGGGTTTAAAACAGCAGTAACCCAGGGTTAATAACAGTGTGAAAAGCCCTAAAATGTTACACAAAGACACAAGTTGTGGCCATGCAGTCTTATTTTTGTTTTCTTTGCACACAAAAAGTATTCTCATAGCTATTTAAACAATGTCCTTATTAGGTTTCTGGGCCTTGACCGTGGTGGGACCCTTGCTGTCTATGCAGGGTCAGAAAGCTCTTGGATTTCATCAAAAAATATCTTAATTTGTGCTCTGAAGATGAACGAAGGTCTTACGGGTTTAGAACGACATGAGGGGGAGGAATTAACGACAGAATTTCATTTTTGGGTGAACTATCCCTTTGAGATAACATCTAAATAACAATATGATGGCTGATAAATGGGCAAAATCTAATTCTGTTGAAGTGAAATATGTACAGTATGATACTACATACAAAAGAGTTTATGAGGATTCATATCTATGTAGATATCATTACTTCCTGAAAGTGAGTGTGTTATGGACACTTGCATCTTTGGAGCATCTGCTACCAGAAGTGATTGCCTCTCACACGGATTGGAAGGAAAATCCTTCTCATTTGAGAGAACGCCACCTTAAAATAAAAGACATCAAGAAAAAGACACAATATACTGACAAATATAAAGATTGTAAGATTTACGCTTGTCATAATCACCTTTTCAAACATCCAGGAGTCAAATCTGTTTTCGAGCTTCAAAGTGTCCAAATATGCATTTATCACCCGTGACAAACAAGAAAGAATCTTAGCTTTGAAGATTTGACTAAGTGTATAAAACACTGAACCTGTCGTGACACCTAATTCTACCTCATCATTTAACCAGTCCACAGACAGACAATCTAACTTTCTCACGCTTGTTGTCTCAGTCTCTGTCAAATAATACCACAGTTTACATTTCACATGCAATAACACCTCAATTAGTTAACTTCCCCTAGTTACAGTATAATGAGTTTATAACATTTACCTGCTACTCACCTGGCAGAACTATTGTAGCACAGTCTGTCAGCGAGTTTTCTTTCAAAGAACCAGACTGGTCGACCGTGTCACCTGTTACATAAAATAAGATGCATTAAACGACGTCTTTTAAATTGGATGCAGACAGCAATTCTACCCTTAATGATCTTACCACTGTTTCTTTTCTCAATTTTTCTTCTTTTGCTTCTCAACTTTCCTTTTCTCTTCTGGGTTGGGAGCGCACGAAGTTTCAGCTTCACATCATCTTTCTTGCTTAGAAGAGGTAGAGCATCTTCCTTTGAGAGCATTTCATCTCTCCTGCAATCCATCGATGACTGCAGTCGCATTTCACAGCAACTCAAGATCCGTGCATAGGTAAGACAGATCCAGCAGGATTTTTAATTTCTCTCGTAGATCACTCCATTTGCCTCCACATCCATCTTCAAGCACTGGATGCACAGTCTGGCTCTTGTCAATCACTTAATTTAATTTGAAAAATGCCTTTCTAAGCTCCCTTTACAGTCAGTGCACCTGAATGCATAACAATCACTGTGACACAATCGAGCATTTCCATGGACACTGCTGTAACCCTACCTCTTTCATCACCAGCCAGATTTTCTCAACATAGCTTCGATCTGCTGTGTTAGTCTTATACAAGACACTGTCCTGAGCGTACGTATGTCTGTCTCTATCATGTACGACGCAGGCCAAGACGTTCACTGCGATCCTGATCAGAGAGATGGTTCTTGCCTGCAAGTTACATCTAAATGACTATTACTTTTTAAAATGTGAACACTACTCATATATAATGCACATGCAATCTCTCGCATTTCTCCTGTAAAATGACTTTTTACACAACATCACTATTTCTCCATTAATAAGCAGTGGAGGCATTAGCAGAGAATGAAGAGAAGAGCGACTGATATACATTAAGCTCAGTAGGATTTAGTGATTTACGCCATACTCTTTCTGCAGCTCTGAGCTTAGAACGATGCTCACGGAGAACATCAGATATATACAAGACTTAACAATACATTACTTCTTATGAATAAAGTAAACAGACAAATGTGAGGTTTGTAATTGCAAAGAAAATGTAGAGCACATATTAATTAAATGCAAGCAATTCAGAGAAGAAAGAGAAAAACTTAAACAAATCATTATAAAAGTTGGAAGGGAATGGGACATGAAGTTACAGCTGAAGTTACCGGAGCAATAATGCATTTGTTTGCGAGACAGTGGCTTAATTAGAAGAATTTAAGATCACAATGACGTCATGATGTTATACACTCCAATATAGTAGGTGGCAGTATGCACCTTAACGTTGGGTTGTAACCGCTAGAACACTAGAAGAAGAAGAACAGCGGAAGTACGGCGGAAGATGAAAGTTAACACTTCCGGAAACATTTGCGCGTAGGCTAGTGGAAGATGCTATCAGCGTTTGTTTGAGCATCAGTCTGATTATTACAGGACTAAACCCGCTGGATTCCTCGGATTACTGACGGATATGATCGCTGAAGGCGACTGAGGCGTGGAATGCAGAGAAACGAGCGCGGAAGTGAGAGGAAGTGACCGGAAGCGGCGGCAGCTTTTGTTCGCGTAATACACAAGCATCTGATCGCGCTCGTGTTTGTGTCCCGAGCAATGAGCCGCTGACGGACGCAGACAGGATTCGACCCGTGATCATGATCTGACGCTCGGCCCGTGGTGCAGCGGTCACTCATGGCGCTCTTCCGCGAGTTCCAGGCTCCGCCGGAGTGTCCGGTGTTCGAGCCCAGCTGGCAGGACTTCAGCGACCCGTTCAGCTTCATCCGCAGGATCCGAGAGATCGCCGAGAACACGGGCATCTGCAAGATCCGACCTCCGCAGGTACCGTAACATTGATTTACCATAGTACACCACAGTAAAACACCAGGCCCACCGCCGCCGGTACCGTAACATTGATTTACCATAGTACACCACAGTAAA
>NW_015542449.1:23717-27946 GCF_001515605.1 Sinocyclocheilus anshuiensis
CACAGTAAAACACCAGATCCGACCGCCGCCAGTACCGTAACAGCGATTTACCATAGTACACCACAGTAAAACACCAGATCCGACCGCCGCCAGTACCGTAACAGCGATTTACCATAGTACACCACAGTAAAACACCAGATCCGACCGCCGCCAGTACCGTAACAGCGATTTACCATAGTACACCACAGTAAAACACCAGATCCGACCGCCGCCAGTACCGTAACATCTATTTACCATAGTACACCACAGTAAAACACCAGATCCGACCGCCGCCGGTACCGTAACAGCGATTTACCATAGTACAGCACAGTAAAACACCAGATCCGACCGCCGCCGGTACCGTAACAGCGATTTACCATAGTACAGCACAGTAAAACACCAGATCCGACCGCCGCCGGTACCGTAACAGCGATTTACCATAGTACAGCACAGTAAAACACCAGATCCGACCGCCGCCGGTACCGTAACAGCGATTTACCATAGTACAGCACAGTAAAACACCAGATCCGACCGCCGCCGGTACCGTAACAGCGATTTACCATAGTACAGCACAGTAAAACACCAGATCCGACCGCCGCCGGTACCGTAACAGCGATTTACCATAGTACAGCACAGTAAAACACCAGATCCGACCGCCGCCGGTACCGTAACAGCGATTTACCATAGTACAGCACAGTAAAACACCAGATCCGACCGCCGCCGGTACCGTAACAGCGATTTACCATAGTACAGCACAGTAAAACACCAGATCCGACCGCCGCCGGTACCGTAACAGCGATTTACCATAGTACAGCACAGTAAAACACCAGATCCGACCGCCGCCGGTACCGTAACAGCGATTTACCATAGTACAGCACAGTAAAACACCAGATCCGACCGCCGCCGGTACCGTAACAGCGATTTACCATAGTACAGCACAGTAAAACACCAGATCCGACCGCCGCCGGTACCGTAACAGCGATTTACCATAGTACAGCACAGTAAAACACCAGATCCGACCGCCGCCGGTACCGTAACAGCGATTTACCATAGTACAGCACAGTAAAACACCAGATCCGACCGCCGCGGGTACCGTAACATTGATTTACCATAGTACACCACAGTAAAACACCAGATCCGACCTCCGCAGGTACCGTAACAGCGATTTACCATAGTACACCACAGTAAACACCAGATCCGACCGCCGCGGGTACTTTAACAGCGATTTACCATAGTACACCACAGTAAAACACTAGATCCGACCGCCGCGGGTACCGTAACAGCGATTTACTATAGTACACCACAGTAAAACCCCAGATCCGACCGCCGCGGGTACTGTAACAGCGATTTACCATAGTACCCCACAGTAAAACACCAGATCCGACCGCCGCGGGTACTGTAACAGCGATTTACCATAGTACCCCACAGTAAAACACCAGATCCGACCGCCGCGGGTACTGTAACAGCGATTTACCATAGTACCCCACAGTAAAACACCAGATCCGACCGCCGCGGGTACTGTAACAGCGATTTACCATAGTACCCCACAGTAAAACACCAGATCCGACCGCCGCGGGTACTGTAACAGCGATTTACCATAGTACCCCACAGTAAAACACCAGATCCGACCGCCGCGGGTACTGTAACAGCGATTTACCATAGTACCCCACAGTAAAACACCAGATCCGACCGCCGCGGGTACTGTAACAGCGATTTACCATAGTACCCCACAGTAAAACACCAGATCCGACCGCCGCGGGTACTGTAACAGCGATTTACCATAGTACCCCACAGTAAAACACCAGATCCGACCGCCGCGGGTACTGTAACAGCGATTTACCATAGTACCCCACAGTAAAACACCAGACCCGACCGCCGGCGGTACCGTAACAGCGATTTACTATAGTACACCACAGTAAAACACCAGACCCGACCGCCGGCGGTACCGTAACAGCGATTTACCATAGTACAGCACAGTAAAACACCAGACCCAACCGCCGCAGGTACTGTAACAGCGATTTACCATAGTACACCACGGTAAAACACCGGATCCGACTGCTGTTTAAATTTAAAGTTTGAGTAATTTTTTGTGTGTTTGTCATTTTTATTTATTTATTTATTTTTAATGTCTATGATTTTTATTATATTTTTATTTTGGTTTTAGTTAGTTTAGTACAGTAAGTTAAATGTTGCCATTATTTTAAATGCTGAAGCCATGGGTGGGATTCCAGGGTCAACGTTACCTGATCAGATGTTTGAATGCAGTGTAGGTGCTTTGGTTGAAGTGTGTGTGAATGCATGATGGAGCTGCTCTGTTCACAGACTCATAGCTGCTGTGTGTTTGTGTGTTCCAGGGCTGGCAGCCTCCCTTCGCCTGCGACGTTCACAGTTTCCGCTTCACTCCTCGAATCCAGCGGCTCAATGAGTTGGAGGTGAGTTCAGTGGCTCAGTCCTGTGATAGCGAAGGTCGCTGTGTTTGTTCCTCACCTCGTGTCTCCTCCCTTCAGGCCCTCACCAGAGTCAAGCTCAACTTCCTCGACCAGATCGCCAAGTTCTGGGAGCTCCAGGGCTGCAAACTGCGCTTTCCTCACGTGGAGAGAAAATTGCTGGACCTGTACCTGCTGAGCAAGGTAAAACCATGAGTGTGTGTGTCTGTGTGTGAGTGTGTCTGTGTGTGTGTCTGTGAGTGTGTCTGGGAGTGTGTGTCTGTGAGTGTGTGCGTGTCTGTGTGAGTGTGTGCGTGTCTGTGTGTCTGTGAGTGTGTCTGTGTGTGTGTCTGTGAGTGTGTCTGGGAGTGTGTGTCTGTGAGTGTGTGCGTGTCTGTGTGAGTGTGTGCGTGTCTGTGTGTCTGTGAGTGCGTGTGTGTGTGTGTGTGTCTGTGAGTGCGTGTGAGTGTCTTTGAGTGTCTGTGAGTGTCTGTGTGTGTGTGTGTCTGTGAGTGTGTGTGTGTGTGTGTGTTGTGTGCGTGTGTGGTGTGTGTGTGTCTGTTAGGGATGCGCGGTATACCGGTACTGGAAAAATATCGGTATATATTATATTTCAAACGGTTCGATATCATAATTTTGCTCAATTCGGTATTTCATACGCTGCTGTTCCGAAGTTCACCTGTTGGCGGCAGTGCTTCCCAAATTGCTGCGAAACCGGTAAACGTGACAACAGAACAAATGCGATGGATCATCAAACAGATGAAACTCCATCAACGTGCCCAAAACTAGTAAATAATGACAACAGAAGTGAAATATGGCATTGTTGCATACAAAACAGATGATAAAGGTGAACGAACTGACCTTACTGCACCTGTATGCAAGCATTGCTATAAATATGTTGCCACAGAAGGCAACACATCAAACCTTTCCAAGCATTTGTCATTTGCTCATCCTGATCTTTCGCGAATTTAGAGATCGACAGGTGAGTGCATCAGTCCTCATTCAAAAAAATCTGATTTAATTAACTTATTCACAACTGATCAACGCACATACATAAGATGTGATACAGAGTAAACACGAAAGCTCAAACTTGCGTGTATGACATGCTAGAACCAGTTTAGGTTTGGTCACAATATTTGCACTTGCATTTCAAACAATGATATTTTGAATGAAGCAAGAGTTTTGCTATATTAATTTTAGTATCAATAATATGAAGGAAATGTTTCTGCCGTGCTGCCGACCGCTAATATGAAGCGGCCGAGAGAGTGATTGGCTGAGTCTGAAAAAAGTCTGAGAGAGGAGAGAATAACGTGATTAATAAATACTGTATATGAGGATCATTCACTTTGCTAATACATCACATCTAATGTTTTACATATAATTTCTTTATTTTCTGTTTCCTGTTGTTGTTGTTTTTTTGTTACAGTTTGATACAAAGGTATTAAGATATGAATCTATTTTTATTATTATTATTTAAAAAAAATTGTTTTCAATTCACTTATCTTTTGAGGCTGGTCATTTGTCACCTATGGTATCGATTTAGTATCGATACCGAGGTATTACATTCTGGTATCGTACCGAAGCCAAAATTATGATATCGAGCCATCCCTAGTGTCTGTGAGAGTGTGTGTGTCTGTGAGTGTGTGTGCGTGTGTGTGAGAGAGAGAGAGAGAGAGAGAGAGAGTGTGTGTCTGTGAGAGTGTGTGTGTGTGTGAGAGAGAGCGTGTGTGTGTGTGAGTGTGTGTGAGAGAGAGTGTGTGTGTGTGTCTGTGTGTGTGTGTGTGTGTGTGTGTGTGTGTGTGTGTGTTTGTGTGTGTGTGTGAG
>NW_015542449.1:28365-28589 GCF_001515605.1 Sinocyclocheilus anshuiensis
TGTGTGTGTGTGTGTGTGTGTGTGTGTGTGTGTGTGTGTGTGTGCTGCAAACACGCTCACATCAGCCTTCATACTGTGAGAGTTGTGTTATATACGCTACGTTTCAAGAGTTTGGGCTCTTATTTGAAAGAAATCAATACTTTTATTTATCAAGGACGCATTAAATTGATCAAAAGTGACAGTAAAGACATTTACAATGTTACAAAAGATTTCTATTTCAAATA
>NW_015542449.1:29897-30246 GCF_001515605.1 Sinocyclocheilus anshuiensis
AATATTATACTGATTTCTGAAGATCATGTGACACTGAAGACTGGAGTAATGATGCTGGAAATACAGCTGCACATCACAGAAATACATTACAGTTTCACAGATATTCACATAGAAAACAGCTTATTTTACATTCTAATAATATTTCACTGTTTTCACAGTATTTGTGATCAAATAAATGCAGCCTTGAGCAGAAGAGACTTTTATGACGCTTTTCCACTGCGTGGTACGACTCGGTACGGCTCAGTACGGCTCTGTACGGCACGGTTCGGCTCGGCACGGTTTGCGTTTCCACTGCAGTTCAGTACCGCTTTAGAGTGGGCAGGATTATTCACATGTCGTTATAGTTGCG